>NC_052020.1:8474766-8523571 GCF_015832195.1 Motacilla alba alba | reverse complement strand
CCCGGACTATCCCTGTCCCCATCTCCCTGTCCCCACACCCCCTCCATCTCCAGGGTCCCTCCATCCCCACCCTCGTGCCCACGTCCCCTCCGGGTGTCCCCACCTTGCCAAAGACGGTGTTGAGGAAGGGGGAGTAGGTCTTGGTGGCGGCAGCGTGGGGGTCCACGGGACTCTTCTTCCCACTCTTCTGCCCGTGCCCGCCGTGCCGGGACTCGGAGCCGGAATTCTTGGGGGCCGGGGCACCGACGTCCTCGGGGGCTCTGGGGGCTTTCTCCCCCTCCTCGAGCCCCCCTTTCCCCTTCTGCGGGGGCTCCGTGTCCTTGGGGGTCCCCTTGTCCCCGCGGGAGCGTGGCATGGGGCCGGGGCCGGGTGGGCAGCGGGCGGGCAGGGAGCGGGACCCCGGGATGGCCGAGGCGGAGGAAGGAGCCGGGAAATCCTCTTACACCCCCCCGTGACCCCCCAGACTCCCCCCGCCAGGGCAAAGCCAATTAGCGCTGATTAATGGCAGGAAACAGCCACGGCCACCGGGCACAGCCACGCGGCCACCGCGCCCCGGCCACCGGACAGGTCCCCACCAGCGTCCCGGGGTCACCAGCGAGGCCCGGAGTGCAGAGGTGACACCCCACAGCCACCAGTGTCCCCGGCATTGCCCAATGCTCCCAGCGGTGACAGCCCGAAGCCACCACAGTGTCTCCAGACCAGCCCACATCCCCAGTGGTGACACCGCCAGGCCACCACTGTGTCCCCTCACCTGGCACCTCTCCCTGAGCCCCCCCCACCTCCCAGGTAGGCGCATTTATTGTCGCCCCAGGATGGGGACGGGTGGGGTGTCCCCAAGACATGACCGGGCCACACAGGGTGCCACAGGGGGCTACAGAGGACAGGGACCCCCCAGAATGAGAGCAGGGGGACGCCCGGCCGGGGGGGTGCCCCTGGCTGCTGTGTCACCCCGGGGTGACACAGAGGGGCGACACCGGTGGGGGCGACAGTACCCCTGTGTCACTGGCTGCCATTGCCCCCGTGCCACCCGCCGCTGTCACCTCTGTGCCACCCACCGACGCTGTTCACGGGCACCGCACCCCCGGGTGCCGCCGTCCATGGGGTGCCCGTGTCGCACGGGGTGCCCCCGGTCCCCCCCCCCGCCGGTGCCCCCGCCCCCGGAGCCGCGCACGCGCGGGGCGGCCCCGGTCACTTCCTGCCCCGCCCCCGCCGCCGCCGCCGCTCCCGCCGCCCCCGACACCGGCAACGGCCCCGGGCACCGACCCGCCGGTGAGTGCGGCCACCGGTACCGGGCACCGAGCCCCGTCCCGACCCGCCGGGCGCGGCCCCCGCGGGCCCCCCATCCGCCTTCCCGGGGCAGCCCCATCCCCGCTCCCTGCGGGGCCACCCCCTGTCCCTGTCCCCATCCCTGTCCCCATCCCTGTCCCTCTCCCAATCCCTGTCCCCATACCTAGCGGGGCCACCCCTTCCCCGTCCATGTCCCCATCCTCGTCCCTGTCCCCATTCCTGTACCGAGCGCGGCCACCACCGGCCCCATTCCTGACCCCGCCCCCGTCCCCATCCTTTTTCCTGTCCCCATCCTTGTCCCTGTCCTCGTCACTGTCCCCGTACGGAATGAGGCCACCGCCGTCCCCATGCGTGCCCCCCCATGCCTATCCTTGTCCCCATCCCTTTCCCTGTCCCTGACCCCACAGCCAGAAGGGCCACCCCTGTCCTGTGATCTGTTGGAGCTGTCCCTGCCCTCCTTTCCATCCCCGCCCTTGTCCCTGTCCCCATCCCGAATGGGACGCTCCCTGTCTCACTCAGAGCCCCCGTTCCTGGGGTGCTTCCTGAGTTCCCTTCAGGGAGCTGGCAGGGACAGGGGCGTGTCCCCAGCTCCTGCCTCCCAGGAGTGCCTGGGCCATCCTTTACCGGGGTGGAAGACAGCGACAAACCCCCTTTCAGGGGACACCCCATTCCCAGGCCACCTTCCTGGTGGCCCTGCCTCCCATTTTGGGGTATCCCAGCATGCCTGACCCGGGCCGGGGCGCTCCCCAGCCATGTCCTTCCGGAAGGTGGTGCGGCAGAGCAAATTCCGGCACGTGTTCGGCCAGCCGGTGAAGACGGACCAGTGCTACGATGACATCCGCGTGTCCCGCGTCACCTGGGACAGCACCTTCTGCGCCGTCAACCCCTCCTTCGTCGCCATCATCGTGGAGGCCAGCGGCGGCGGCGCCTTCCTCGTCCTCCCCCTGCACAAGGTGACGGCGGGGTGGTGACGCGGCGGGGAAGGGGGCTTTGTGCCGGTGGGTGACCTCCTCGCCGCTGTCACTTTGTCCCCAGACCGGACGCATCGACAAGTCGTACCCCACGGTGTGCGGCCACACGGGCCCCGTCCTCGACATCGACTGGTGTCCCCACAACGACCACGTCATCGCCAGCGGCTCCGAGGACTGCACCATCATGGTGAGGGGTGGCCCGGGATCCTGGGGGGTGGCAGGGGTCACCCCGCTTCGCTCACTGTCCCCTCTGTCCCCTCAGGTGTGGCAGATCCCGGAGAACGGGCTGAGCCAGCCGCTGACTGAGCCGGTGGTGGTCCTGGAGGGCCACTCGAAGCGCGTCGGCATCGTCACCTGGCACCCCACCGCCCGCAACGTCCTGCTCAGCGCGGGTACGGGGGGACGCGGCGGGCGCGGGGAGGGGGCCCCGCGCGGCCGAGGTGACCCCTGCCGTGTCCCCCAGGCTGTGACAACGTGGTGCTGATCTGGAACGTGGGCACGGCCGAGGAGCTGTACCGGCTGGACGGGCTGCACCCCGACCTCATCTACAGCGTCAGCTGGAGCCGCGACGGCTCCCGCTTCTGCACCGCCTGCAAGGACAAGAGCGTCCGTGTCATCGACCCCCGCCGCGGCACCGTGGTGGCCGTGAGTGTCCCCACCCCCGGGGGTGGCTGTGTCACCAGCGCGCTGCCCTGCGCCGGTTCTTGGGGGGAATCCCCTGCTCCCTGCTCTGGTCCCTCGGCGCGCCCCGTTGTCCCGCGTTCCGTGGGTGTCCTTGTCCCCCGTTTCTCCCTGCTGTCCCCTGTGCCTCGGTGCCTGTCCCTGGGGTGCTGGGGGTGACAGCCGTGCCCCCCAGGAGAAGGAGCGGGCGCACGAGGGGGCCCGTCCCATGCGCGCCATCTTCCTGGCCGACGGCAAGATCTTCACCACTGGCTTCAGCCGCATGAGCGAGCGGCAGCTGGCCCTGTGGGACACGGTGAGTGGCACCCCGGGGGTCCCCCCAAGCCGTTCTGGGGCTCCCCGCGTGCCTGACGCCTTATCCCACCCCAGGAGAACCTGGAGGAGCCCATGGGGCTGCAGGAGCTGGACTCCAGCAACGGGGCTCTGCTGCCCTTCTACGACCCCGACACCAGCGTGGTCTATGTCTGCGGCAAGGTACGGAGCCCCCCGCCCCGCCGGCGGCACCCCCGGAGCCGGGGTCCCCCCTAACGGCGTGTCCCCAGGGGGACTCGAGCATCCGCTACTTCGAGATCACGGAGGAGCCGCCCTACATCCACTTCCTCAACACCTTCACCAGCAAGGAGCCCCAGCGGGGAATGGGCTGGATGCCCAAGCGCGGGCTGGACGTCAGCAAGTGCGAGATCGCCAGGTGGGCACGGGGACGCCGGGGACGAGGTGAGGGACCCACCAGAACCCCCCCCAAAGCTTTCCGTGACCCCCTCTGCTCCCCTGGCAGGTTCTACAAGCTGCACGAGCGCAAGTGTGAGCCCATCATCATGACCGTGCCAAGGAAGGTGGGTGGGGGTGGGGGAACGTGGGGTTGGGGGGAGTCCCCAAGGGGACCAAGAGGGGTCACCAGGCAGGACACGGGGCTGCGGGGGGTTCCTGGGCGGGACTCGGTGACTGGGCAAGGGGTCCCTAATCAGTCTGGGTGGGGGTCCCTATGGGGTCTGTGAGCAGGACGTGGAAGCAATGGGGGGGTCCCCAGTGAGGCTGTGTCCCCACTGGGGGTCCCCCTGAGGATGCCACCCCTGTGACGCTGTTGGGGGCAGTCGGACCTGTTCCAGGATGACCTGTACCCGGACACGGCGGGCCCCGAGGCGGCCATGGAGGCGGAGGAGTGGGTGGCGGGGCGCACGGCGGGGCCCGTGCTGGTGTCCCTGCGCCAGGCCTACGTCCCCAGCAAGCAGCGGGACCTCAAGGTGAGCCGGCGGACGCTGCTGCACGACAGCCGCGCCGCCGCCGCCACCACCGGGGCCACCACACCGCCTCCCACGCCCCCCGCGGCCCCCGCGTCCGCTCGCTTCAGTGCCCCCCCGGTGCTCGGCTCCAGCAGCGCCACGGTAAGGGGACAACGGGGACACAGGGGGGACGAGCGGGAAAGGGGCGGAGGGGTGTGGTCGGTGTGAGTGGGGCTGTGCAGTGGGTGCGGTTCCTCTGCTGGGCGGTGGGTGGGTGTGGCAGGTGGGTGTGGTATGTGGGTGTGGCGGGTGGGCGTGGCTCTGCCGGGCGTGTCCCGTGACGGGGCTGTCCCTCAGGGGGGCCGCCTGGACGAGGTGCTGCAGGAGGTGGCGGCGCTGCGGGCGCTGGTGGCGGAGCAGGGCCAGCGCATCTCCCGCCTGGAGGAGCAGCTCAGCCGCCTCGAGAACGGCCACGTCTAGGGACCCCCTCAGGGACCACTGCCCCAGGGACCACGCCTGCACCCCAGGGACCCTCTTGAACCATCTCGCCCCCGCCTTGGGGTGCCCCCCCTTGCCCCGCTCCCGGCCCTTCTCCCACTGGGGGGCTGGCCGCCCCTCTGGCAGCTCCCCGCTTCCCCCCATTGCCTTACTGGGTGCTGCCCCCCCAAATGATGGACCATTCTCCACCCCTGCCCCCATCCTCGAGCTGGGGGTTTCTCCTGGGATCAAAGATTACCCCCTGCACCCCCCAATCCCTGTGTGGGGTCTCCCCCCTTTCTGTGGGGCAGGGCATGATCTGCCTTCCTCAACTGTGAGATATTGTCCCCCCTATATTTTGGGGGCTTTTCCTCCCCTCCTCCTCCTCCTCCTCCTCCTCCTCGTGTCCCTCCCTCTCCATTCCAGTGCAGGGTCAGAAACTATATTTTCACTCCGAATAAAGGATTTATAAGAAAAGCCACGGTTGCAGGGCCACCTGCGGGCTGGCAGAGCGGGGGCAGGAAGGCGCAGCGGTCACGGGTGGGAGCTCAGCGCCTCGGCAGGAAGTGGGGGGGCACGGGGCGGCATTTTGGCTAGCAGGGGTGAGGGGGTGCAGGGCCCAGCCCCCCCCCCCCCGCTCCGGCACATCCGCTGCACGGGGCAGGAAGTTGGGGGGGGCTCCCCCATCTCGGAGCGCGCCCGCGGCATCGGGACCCGCTCTGGCTGCACCCACTGATGGTGAGCACCCCAAAACCCGGCAGCGTGGGAGATTGGCAGGGCTGGGAGCCCAGGGGCTGGGGGAGTCAGGATCAGGGAGCCAGGGTGAGAATGGGGGGAGTGGGAGGGTAAGGGGAGTCTGGAATGTTTGGGGGGATAAGGGGAGCGCGGTGGCGTTGGGGGGGAGGAGGGGAGGGGCTTTCGGGGGAGCGCGGTGGCGTTGGGGGTGGGTCAGGTATTGGGGTGGGCTTGGGGGCTGTGCAGCCACAGTGAGTGCCGGGTTTGGGGGGCCCTGGGGCTGTGGCGGGGGGTGCTGTGGGGCTGCAGGGGCAAGGGATTCCGGGGGGGCTGTGCGACCCTGCGGGGTGGCAGCACCCGGTCCCTCTCCCCCAGCACCTGCGGCTGCACCCGCCACCCTCGGCTTCCTCCGTCGCCGGGGGTCACCTCCCCCTCCCGGGCCCTTGTCCTCTGTCCCTGGACCTTGCCCCCGGCCCTTCCCAGCTCCGGGAAGCCACGTGCCGCCGGGCGCGGTGTGACCGCGCTGCCCTCCCGCAGGCCGGCCCGCGATGGCACCCGCTGCTGCTGGCGCTGGCGGCGCCGGCGGCCGCCGGGGACCCCGCGGTGGCCCGCAACGACCGGACGGTGGCCGCGCTGCTGGGGCTGCTGCTGTGCCTGGCGCTGGGGCTGGCGCTGGCCTGGCACCACCTGTGCCGCCTCTCGGCCGGCCGCTACCACCCCCGGCCCCTGGGCCGCCGGGCGCTGCAGCTGCTGCGGGGACAGTGGCACCGGCTGCGCTCACCGGGGGACCCCGCCGCGGCCCTCGGGGACGGCGACGGGGAGCTGCCCGTGCGGGACGAGGAGGAAGAGCTGATGCCGTGGAGCCTGGAGCTGCGGCCGCAGCGGGATGAGGAGGAGGAGGAGGAGGAGGATGAGCAGGCGGAGGATGAGAAGGAGGAGGATGAGGAGGAGGCTGAGGCAGCGGCGGAGGGCGGGGAGAGCCCCCTGAGTGAGGGGCAGGTGGCGGGGGGCAGCGCCGAGGCCCTGCTCAGTGACCTGCACGCCTTCTCGGGGACAGCGGCCTGGGGGGACGCGCGGCCACACGTCACCGCCTTGTGACATCACCGCCCTTTGATGTCACCACCCTGTAGCGTCACCTCCCTGTAGTGTCACCTCCCTGTAGTGTCACCTCTCTGTAATGTCACCTCCCTGGAATGACACCTACCTGTAGTGTTACCCCCCTACAGTGTCACCTCCCTAGAATGTCACCTCCCTGTAGTGTCACCGCCCTGCCAGCAAAGGGACCCCTTCTCTGTCCCCTGCCCCCCCCCAGCCGAGGCTCCTGATTGGCTGCGGGGGCCTTGCCCTGGTTTGCACTGACCAATAAAAAAGCAGCTCTGGGGGCAGAGCGCATCGGGGGCGTGGTTTGCAGAGAAGTGGGTGGAGCCAGCAAAGGGTGTGGCGACTGGGAGGAGCCTAAAACAGGGTGGGGCATCACGCAGGGGGTGGAGCCTGGACCCTCCCCTGGTGGGGCAGCTCCCCCACCCTCCCAGTGGGCCCCCCAGCCCCAGCAGAGGGACCACCACATCCTCAGCAAGTCCTTTAATTGGCACGCATCCAGCAGCAGGGCCACGCCCCAGGGGGCCACACCCCAAAGGCCACGCCCCCAGAGGGGCCACACCCCAAAAGGCCACGCCCACGGGGGCACACCCCTGGGGGGGCCACACCCCTGGGGGTTCTTCCCGTGCCCCCAAACCCGGCGGGCAGGGGGCTGTGCCGGAGGGGGATGAGCCCCCCGGAGCACCAGCAGCACCGTGGGGTCGCCCCCACCCCATGGGGAGCACCAGGCCCCCCCCCAAAACCCCCCACCCTCCCCACCCCTACCTGGGCACCCGCCCTCGGCCCCCCTTCTGCTTCTTGGCCCCCCCCGAGGGTTTGATGGGCAGGGGGGCCGTGCCCTCGGGCGGGGGGGCCTGGGGGGGCCCCAGCTCCATGGGGTCGCCTGGGGCCACCGGCTTGAACGCCTCGAAGGGGGAGAACTTCACAGGGCTGGGGGGGGACACATGAGGGGGTGAGTGGGGCACCCACAGAGGGCGAGGAAGGGGGGCAGCCAGTGCCCCCCTCCCCACCCCTGGAGGCCCCAACTCCCCCCACACTCCAGGAACCTCCCCTACTCCTTCTTCACCCCCTTGGGGCCCACCCGGATTCCCTCACCCCAAAGCACCCCAAACCCTCACCCCACTGCCCCCACAGCCTCCCTGTACTCCCAGGATGGGGCAGCTTGGGCCTCCCCACTGCACCTCCAGCATTGTCCCCTGTCCCCACCCCTGAAACCCCCATCCCAAACCACCTCCATGCCAAAGCCCCCCACCCCACGCACCCCCCTGTGCCCCAGTACCTGACGGGGGTGCGGGGGCTGCTGTTGAGGCGGCGGGGGGAGCGCACCTTGGGCTGGAAGGAGAACCCCTCCTTGATGCTCTCCAGCACCGAGGGGGCCACGTAGGTGAAGCCCTGCGGGTTTGGGGGTGTCACCGGGGGGGTGCCTGGGCGTGCCAGGGGCCCCCCCTCGGGCTGCGCCCCCCTACCAGGAAGGCCTGGTTGGCGCTCTCGCTGATGGCAGCGTCGTCGGGGCTGTCCACGGGGGTCTGGCGGGTGAAGCGGGTGTCGAACTGGCTCACGTCCTCCTCCGACTGCTGCCATGGGGAACACGGTGCCTGCTCCCAACAGGGCCCCCCAAAACACTCCCAGCCTCCCCCCTCGGCCCCCCCAGCCCGTACCAGGCAGGGTTTGAAGGGGGGGTCCAGCCTGCGCGCCAGCAGGTCCTCCCAGTTGATGTGGCGGAAGAAAGGCTGTTTCTGTGGGGTTTGGGGGGGTCAGGCAGCGTTTGGGGGGCGTCCCCTGGCACCCCCCGCCCACCCACCCCTGTACCTGCACATCGGCCGCGTCGCCGGGGCCCCCCCCGACCCTCTGGCTGGGGTTCCTCTTGAGGAACTGGAAGAGAAATCGGGACAGAGGTGGGAATGGGGGGGAGGACCTACCTCAATAAAGGTGGGAGCAGGGAAATTTGGGGGGAGGGGGCACCTTCTTGAGGAGGTCACGGGCGTCGGGCGTCAGGTAGGGCGGCAGCACCAGCTTCCCCTTGAGGATCTTGTCGATGGTCTTCTTGCGGTTCTCGGCGGTGAACGGCGGCTGTGGGGGCACGGGGGGGGCCGTGAAGAGCCAGGCGGGCCGGGAAGGCTCGGGGTCACCCCGGGATGCCCCCCGCCAGTGCCCGGGGAGGAGGGAGCAGCGGTGGGACTTGCCGATCCGGTGAGCATGTCGTACATCAGGGCGCCCAGGCTCCACCAGTCCACCGCCCGGTTGTGCCCGCTCCGCACCAGGATCTCGGGGGCCCTGCGGGGGGTGCAGGGGGGGGGGCCCTGAGCGGATGGGGGGGGCCAGGAGAGACCCCCCCCCCCCAAAACTGCCCCCAGTGCTGCATCCACCTCACATGTACTCGATGGTGCCACAGAAGGTGTGGGTGACGGCGCCGTCATGGATGGACTCCTTGCACAGCCCGAAGTCCGTCAGCTTGATGTGACCTGGGGGACGTGGAGGGGTCAGCACTGCCCCCAGAGAACCCCCCCAGGCTCCCCAGTTTGCCCCCCAAACCCACCTTGGCTGTTGAGCATGATATTCTCCGGCTTAAGATCCCGGTAGATGATCCCGTGGGAATGCAGGTGACCCAGGGCCAGCGTGATCTCGCTCAGGTAGAAACTGCAGCGGGATCGGGGTGGCTGTGAGCCTGTGAGCCAGGTCGGGGTGCCCACCCCATCCACCCACCCCACCACCACCTCATCCCTACCAGGCAGTGTCCTCCAGGAAGATCCCTTCCCGCTCCAGCTGCATGAAGAGCTCTCCACCTGCACAAGGAGCCCAAGAGGGACCCTCCTGAGCCATCCCTGGACACTCCTTAATCACCCCTGGGAACATCTGAGCCATCCTGAGACACTCTGTAGCCATCCTGGGACACCCTTAAGCCATCCCTGGACCCCCTGAGCCACCCCTGGACACCCTGCCTGGGCACTGTAGCCACTCCAGGTCATGCTTTAACCATCCCTGGATATCTTGAGCCACCCCTGGATGCCCTCCCTGGGCACTGTAGCCACCCCAGGTCACGCTTTAACCACCCCTGGGCACCCTGAGCCATCCTGGGACAACCTTAAACCATCCCTGGACCCCCTGAGCCATCCTGGGACACCCTTAAGCCATCCCTGGACCCCCTGAGCCACCCCTGGACACCCTCCCTGGACACTGTAGCCACCCCAGGTCACGCTTTAACCATCCCTGGACATCCTGAGCCATCCTGGGACGACCTTAAGCCACCCCTGGACCCCCTGAGCCACCCCTGGACACCCTCCCTGGACACTGTAGCCACCCCAGGTCACTCTTTAACCACCCCTGGACCCCCTGAGCCATCCTGGGACAACCTTAAAGCACCCCTGGACTCCCTGAGCCATTCTAGGAACCCCTTGAGCCAGCCCTGGGATAATTTGTAGCCATCCCCGGAGTAATCCCCGGGTGTCCCGGAGCCACCCCGCACCGCTGAGGCACTCCAGGATGAGGTAGAGCTTGCCGCCCGTCTGGAAGGCGTAGATGAGGTCGACGATGAAGGGGTGCTTGACGGCCTCCAGGATGTTCCTCTCCGCGCGGGTGTGCGCCGTGTCCTTGGCGTTGCAGGCGATCTTGGCCTGGGGGGGAGGCGGTGAGCGGGGGGGGGTCCCCGGGGGGGCTGGGGGCGCCGGGGCGGCCCTACCTTCTTCAGGACCTTCATGGCGAAGATCTTGCCCGTGTTGGTGCCCTGCACTTTGCGCACCTGGAACACCTGGGAGGGACGGGCAGGGAAGGTCGGGGACGCCTGGAACCCCCCCCCCCAGAGTGCCCCGGGGGTCCCCGCCGCGTCCCCACCTTGCCGTAGCCACCCTTGCCCAGGACGCGGAGCAGCTCGAAGCAGTGGGGGCCGATGTGCTCGGGGCCATTGTTGACGCTGCTCTCGGAAATCTCGATCTCTTCGTAGTGTCCCACCGGCCTGGCGGGAGAGCGGGTGAGCGGGGACAGCCCCCTGCCTGTCCCCTGCCCGTCCCCTGCCTGCACACCCCCCCGCAGGCTGTCCCCCACTTACTCCAGGCCGTTTCCCCGGGGCTCCAGCTCCATCTCCTGCCGGGGGGAACTCGCGGTCAGAGGTGGGCAGGGGACACGCGCAGGAAGGGGGAGACACGGCAGAGGGAGGACCCGCGGCAGGGAGGGGACACATGGCAAGGAGGGGACACGGCAGGCAGGACGCGGGCAGGACGCGGGCAGGACGCGGCAGCGCGGGGCGAGGCAGCGCCGAGCCGGCCCAGCCGGATGTTTTGGGGCCGAGGCCGGGCCCTGCCCAGCGGGAGCCGCCCGCTGCCCGCCCGGGATCCGCGGCTGCCCCCGGTGCCCCGGCGCCCGGTCCCCGCGGACAGCCCGGCTACACCCCCGTCCCGCCGCCGGCGGGACCCCTGTCACTGCCCCTGCCGCTGTCCCCCCAAGCCCCTGCCCGCCGTTCCCGGCACCGAGAGGACCCCCCGCGCCCCCGACACCCCCGATCCCGCCGTCCCCACCGCGCCCCGGTGCCGCTCACCGCCTCCACCGCCCGTCCCGCTCCCGGTGCCCCCCGTCCCCGCGGCGCCCCCCGCCCCAGCCGCGGTGCCGGTGGCAGCCCCGGTGCCCCCCCCCCGCGCCCCGCTGCCGGCTCACGGCGCCCAGCTCGGGCTCGTCCCCGTCGCTGCCCTCCTCGGTCTCCAGGTCGATGTCGAACACCCCCGCCATGACGGCGCCGTGCCGGGACCCCCGGGGACCCGCCCCGATGGCCACGCCCCCCGCAGCGGCCACGCCCCCGCCACGCCCCCGCGTCACCGCCTTATCGGGACCCCGGGGAACCCGCGCGCTGGCCGCGCCCCCGGCCACGCCCCTCCTGCCGGCCACGCCCCCCGCGCGCGTCACCGGGGCGTCCCCAGCGCGGGGGACACGGGGACAGGGGGTCCCTGGGTGGCGCAGGGAACGGGACAGAAGGACAGAGGCAGCGCGGCCGCTCACAGCCTTTACTGGGGCCCCCCGCCCCGCCCCCCTGCGCCGCGCTGACGTCACTGCGCCGCCGTGACGTCAGAGGAGGGGCAAGAAGAGAGGGGGACAGCCCGGTGACCCCAGGCGGAGATACCGGGCGGGCACGAGTGCGGGGCACTGGGGTTATCGTGGGGTCACCGGGGCGACGGTGGGGTCGCTGCTGTTACTGTGGGGGCTGCGTGCTGTTATAGGGTCTCTGGTGTTATTGTGGGGTCGCTGGTGTTATTGTGGGGTCAGGGGCACTGCAGGGGCTGGGGTTTATGGGAGGGTTTCAGGCACTAAAGTGGCTGTGTGTTATTGCAGGCGCTCAGGCACTGCAGGGGCTCTGTGTTACTGTAGGATCTCTGGTGTTATCGTAGGGTGGTGAGGGCTGTAGGGTCTGGGTGTTGCTGTAGGGTCGCTGGTGTTATTGTGGGGTCAGGGGCACTGCGGGGGCGCTGTGTTAGTGCAGGGTGCCCGGTGTTATTGCAGGATCTCGGGCATTACAGGGGCTGGGTGTTAGTGTGGAGTCTCTGGTGTTACTGTAGGGCCTCCCCAGTGACAGCCCCGTATCACGTGGGTGCCCCACACAAGTCTCTTCCCAGAGGATTTTCTGAGCTGCTCCAGGGAATCCCTGGGTACTCCTCTGTTGTTGTGGGGTCCCCTGGTGCAGGTCTGTCGTTGCAGGGTCTCCCCATGCCAGTTTGTCCTTGTGGGGTCTCCCTTTCGGTGCATGCTGCTCTAGGGTCTCCCCTAAACGCAGGTTTGTTACTGCGGGCTCTCCCCGTTTGTTGTTGTAGGGTCTTCCCTTCGAGGGTGTCACTGTGGGGTCTCCCCACCTCAGTCTGTCACTGTGGGGTCTCCCCTTGCTGGTGTGTCACTGTGGGGTCTCCCCACATTGCTTTGTTACTATGGGATGTCCCAGTGATTCGTTGTCGCTATGGGGTCTCCCCACAATGGTTTGTCACTGCAGGGTCTCCCCATGCCAGCAGGTGCCACCACACCTCACGCTTCGCCTGCTGCTCTCATGGGCTGGCCTGGGTGCCTCGGGGGTCCTGGCTGCCCCACCCTGGCGGTGGCACGGGGACAGCAGGGGTCAGTGTCCCCAGGCATGGGACCCCCAGCTTCAGGGACAGGGGGTAGAGACTGTAGGGACAGGGAGTGATGTTGGGAAGCAGGGAACGGGCTGCTAGGGCAGGGGGATGGGGTGCCAGGGTAATGGAGGGATGCCAGGGATGGGCTGCCTGGACTGGGAGAGGGGGAATCTTCGGGTGAGGGGTGTCAGTGTGATGATGAAGTGCCAGGATGGACGGGAATGCCAGGGAATGTGGTGCCAGGACATGGGGGATGCCGGGGATTGAGGTGTCAGAGTAGTGGAGGGGGTGCCAGGAGATGGGGTTTCAGGATGCCGGGGGATGGGCTGCCAGGAGTCGGGGGATGCCAGGGGATGGAGTGCCAGGTCAATAGGAGGATCCCAGCGGATGGGATGTCAAGATGCCAGGGGATGGGCTGCCAGGGGAGCGAGGGGATGCCAGGGGATGGAGTGCCAGGTCAATAGGAGGATCCCTGCGGATGGGATGTCAGGATGCCAGGGGATGGGCTGCCAGGGGAGCGAGGGGATGCCGGGGAATGGAGTGCCAGGACCAAGGGGAATGCCAGGCAAGGGGGTGGCAGGGCAGGTGACTGGGATCCAGGGCGGTACGGGGGTGCCAGGACATGGTGGGCCAGGCCACGGGATGGGGGGACAGCGGGACGGGGTGCCGGGGGGATGCCGGGGAGGGGCGGCGGGGCGGCAGGAGCGGGTGCCGGGCGTGCCGGGGCACCCATTCCCCCGCTCTCCCCGCTGCCTGCCCGGCGCTATTTGAAGTGGGACAAGAAATGCTCCACGGGATATCGCGGCGAGTCGATGCCCAGCCCCTGGCACAGCCCCAGCAGGCGCTCGCAGGCCTCGGCCAGCGTGGCCCCGGCGCACGCCACGCTCAGCAGCGGCTCCTCGTACTCGCCGGCCCCCTCGGGCTCCTCGAAGAGCCGGTTGAGGCGGACGAGCCCGCGGCCGTGCAGCTCCCGCAGAGCCTCCATGCCCCCGCCGCCCGCCAGGGCGTCGCCGTGCTCGGACGCCAGGCACATCACGCCGGCCAGGTGCGTGCGGGGCGCGGGGCGGGCGGGCAGCACGGGCGGCACGCCCAGCGCCACCAGCACGGCGGCCAGCAGCAGGTCGGGGCCGTAGACCTCGCGGATCCAGTCGCGCAGGTAGAAGCCCCCCATGCGGGGGTTGATCTCCAGCAGGCGCGGCCCCGCCGGGCCCAGCTTGAGCTCCACGTTGAAGACGCCGTCGCGCAGCCCGCACGCCCGGCAGCACTGCAGCGCCGCCCGCACCAGCTGCGCCTGCCGGTCGGCGGGCAGGCAGGAGGGCAGGCAGGCCGCCGTCTCCAGGAAGGCGGGGACGCGCGTGGGGCCGTTGTCCGACACCCAGGCGCCCAGCAGCCGCCCCTCGAAGACCACCAGGTCCACGTCGTGCTCGGTGCCCGGCACGTACTCCATGAGCAGCATGGCGTTGCCCCAGCCCAGCCCGATGCCCGGGTGGTCGGCGTCGTCGCGCAGGTCCCTCCAGAGGCGGGCGGCGTGAGCGTGGCACTGCCCGGCGTTCTCCACCAGCCGCACGCCCACGCCGCCCGCGCCGAACTCCAGCTTGGCCACGGCGGGGAAGGGCACGGCGCCCGCCGCCCGCTCCACGTCGCCGTGGCTCCGCAGGCGGCGGCAGGGCACGGCGAAGGCGGCGGGCGGCGGGCGGCCGCGGCGGCAGCGCTGCAGGTGCCGGTGCGTGCGGCTCTTCTGCTTGGCCACCCGCACGGCGGCGGGCGCGGGGCCGCGCAGCCCCAGCCCCTGGCACACCAGGGCCGCCAGCACCACGCAGTCGTCCCAGTAGGAGAGGCAGGCGTGGGGCCGCAGCCCCCGGGAGCGCAGCAGCTCCAGCACCCGCTCCGCGTGCTCCTCGTCCCGCCGGTGCTCCCGGCTGTCGTAGGGCAGGAAGGTCTGCACCAGCCCCGCCGCGAAGTGCTCCGGGTCCGACTCCACCAGGTGGATCTGCGGCCCCAGAGGGGCGTCACCGGGGGGGGCCACCCCGGCACCGCGGCCGTGCCGCCCCCCGCCGCCCCGAGCCCACCGGCGGCCCGAGCCCCTCACCCTCAGCCCGTAGTCGCGGGCCGCCTCCCACACGAAGCTCTTGCTGACGCCGCCGGCCCCGATGAGCAGGATGTCCTTGCCCTCGACCAGGTGGCGCTGCGCCCGGTGCAGCACGGCCTCGGCCAGCAGCCGCGGCAGCTCCCCGCGGGGCTCGCCCACGCCGCGCCCCATGGCCTCGGCCAGCGCGCAGGTCTCCAGGCACCGCTGCCCGTTCGCGGCCAGCGCCACCAGCTCCAGCGCCTCATCCACGCACGCCAGCAGGAAGTCCACGCCTGGGGACGGGGACGGCGACGGTGACACCGCGCTCAGCGCTCAGCGGGGCGACCGCGGGCACCGGCGGCGTCTCCGCGCCCCGCTCACCCAGGATGTCGGTGCGGGCGCGGGCGCCGCCGCGCTGCCGCGGGCTCAGCTCGGCCTCGGCGGCCAGCAGCGCGGCGGCGGCGGCCTCGGTGGCCTCCCGCAGCCGCGTGGCCAGCGCCCGCCGCTGGCCGGGGGCCACCACCCCCCACTGCTGCAGGCTGGAGTCCAGGCCCTGGGGCAGCGCCGCGCCGTGACGCACCGGGCTCTCCGCGCGTCCCACGGCGCAGGCCACCTGTGGGGACACCGCGACACCCACGTGTGTGCGGGGACACCGGCTGCCGCCGGGGTATGGGGACGTTGGCTGCCGACCCATAGCCCGGCGACGCAGCTGCCACCAGGGAGTGGGGACGTGGGGTGGCACATCGAGCCGAGGCATGGATGTGGATGGCCACCAGTGCTGGGGACACCCAGGGCCACCAGGGCGCGGGGACATGGACAGGCACACAGGGCGTAGCACACAGGTTACCGCAGCCTGGGCACGAGACTGCTGCCATAGCTTGGGGACATACAGGGCCACCCGGACGTGGGGACAGCCGTCATAGGCTGGGGACACACAGAGCCACCGGGGTGTGGGGACGCGCCGTACCTGGCAGAGCTGGGGTCGGTCCCCCCAGGACCTGCAGACGAGGGTGCAGATGCGCAGGGCCATGGGCAGCCGCGGGGCTGGGCTGCCTGGGGGGCAAGGGACAGGGCAGGCACGGCCGCCACGCGGGGACGGGGCGGCCCTGCCCCACCTCCCCCTCCTCTGGGGCCTTTTGGGACTCCCTGTGGCACCGTGGTGGCCCCGGCCAAGCCCAGCCCCGGGGAGTGAAGTGGTACAGCATGGCCATGGCCATCCCCAGCCCCACGGGACTGTCGGGAGTCAGAGGGGGTCACCCCAACGCCCTGCCCAGCCTCAGGGGACCGTGGGGGTCCAGGATGACTTTCCCCCCCACCACAGGGGACCATGGGGATCCAGGATGACCCTCCCCACCTCTCCCCACGGGTCTCTGGGGGTCCAATATGGCAAACTGTCCCCCAACCCTAACCCAGGGGACTGTGGGCCTCCAGGGTGACCCTCGTGCCCTCCCCCAGCACCCCAGTAATTTGGGCACCCCGATGGCCCCCACCCACCCACCCCAGGGGACAGACACTTGGCCGGCACAGCTGCAGGGACCCGGGGGACCCCCCCCCCCCCCCCCCCAGGGTGGTGGGCACCCGAGGGCGGGGGCCTTACGTGGGGGGGGCACGGGCAGGCGGGCGGTGGGCACCATGGCCTCCAGCAGGACGCTGTCCTCCTCCGTCAGCCCCCGCAGCCGGGCACCCACCGCCTGCGCCACCGCCGCCCCCTCCTCCTTCCTGTGGGTGCTGCGTGTGCCTGTCCCCCGCCACCGCCACCCCGCCGGCCGCACCACCACCTGCGTGCACCTCCGCGTCACCCCGTGCCACCTGCCGCCACCCCCAGCAGCCAGCCCGCCGCCTGCGCCAGCCCCGTGTCACCCTGCACCCACCCCCGTCACCCCCCCAGTGCCACCTGGTCGCCGCCCCCACAGCCGCCCCACCCTCCGCGTGCACCCCCGTGCTTCTCCGTGCCCCCCAGCGCCACCCGGTGCCACCAGCACCGCCCGCCCCCGCCGTGCCCACCTGGCCGTAGGGCTCCATGGCGGTGCCCCCTAGGAAGGCGCCCACCTCCTCCTGCACCAGGCTCTGCTGGCCCTGGGGGTCCTGCAGCCGCACCAGCCTCACCCCGGGGGCCGCGGGCTCGGCGGGCAGGTCCCCCCTGGCCCCCAGGACGAAGGCCAGGGTGGGGGGCACGGGCAGGCCGGCGCGAGCCGCCAGCACCCAGCGGGTGACCAGCGTGTCCTCGAGCCGGTGGGCGAGCGGGACCGAGCCCCCCGTGGGGCAGTCGAGGTCACGGGCCAGCTCGCCCACCCAGCCGCCCTCGGGGTCCCCCGGCGCGAAGGTGCCCGTCACGTAGTTGGCACGGCGGGGCGGCTCGAAGGTCTCCAGGGCGCTGTGCCCCCCCACCTTGAAGGAGACGCCCCGGGAGAGCAGCAGGGACCAGGAGCCTGGGGACGACTCCGACGGCACTCGGCTGGCCCAGGTGGGGGACAGGCACAGCACCATGGCACCTGCGGGTGGGCACGGGGGTGGGCAGTGGGCACCGTGCTGCCCCCCATGGGGGTGGTGCTGCGGGGAGGGGGGAGGGAGGGCGCTTGCTGCTGAACTGGTGTGTACTGGGATTAACGGGGCACGGGGGGCGGCTGCCAGCCTGCCCCCCTGCCTCAGTTTCCCACACAGGCAGGTTTGGGGACCCCTGCTGTTGGCTCGGGGGTGTCTCATGCGGGGTGGGGACAAGGGGACGGCACCCACCTGGGCAGCGGGTGCCACCCTCCAGCAGGACGGGCAGGAAGGGGGTGGGGCAGCCCAGGATGCAAACGGTCATGTCCAGCGGGCCAAATCCTGCCAGGAAGGGAAGGGTTAACAGCCCCGGGATGGGGACCCTGGCGCCACCCTGCCCGTGGCACCCCAGTGTGGCTGGGAGCCCCCACACCCCCTGTGTCCCTAGCCTGGCACCACATCCCCATCGCCGCCCTTATCCCTGCCACCCCCCTGTCCCAGCCTGGCACGGCACCCACATCAGTGTCCCTGCCACCCCCGCGTCCCCAGCCTGGCACCGAGCCCATAACGCCGTCCCTGCCACCCCCGTGTCCCCGGCCTGGCACCGCGCCCCCTGTGTCCCCAACCCGTGCGGGGCTCCGCGGAGCAGTCCAGCGTGGGGGGCAGCCCCTCCTGGCACAGGGCGCTCTGCAGCCGCTCGTAGGCGTGGGTGGCACCGTCGGGGTCCCCGCTGTCCCCGGGCACTTCGCCATCGGGGGCCTCGTCCTCCAGCCAGCCTGGGCACAGCGCCTCGGGCCCTGCCCACTCCTGCTCCTCCGGGCTGGGCACCCGCTCCGCGCTCGGCTGGGACCTCGAGAGCTGCGGGAGCAGGGACAGGGCTGGCACGGGGCTGGCGCGGGGGTAAGGGGGTGCTCTGGGGCTGCCGTGGGGTTTAGGGGCTGTCACGGGGCTGTCACGGGTCTGGCACGGAGCTGGCACGTGGGCAGGCCCCGGGTGGGCACGGGGCAGAGGCGGGGGGCCGGCGCAGGACACAGCGGCCGCCGCTGCCCACCCCTGGGGTGGGGGCGTCGGGGTGCTGGGGGGCTGCGGGCGCCGGGCACGGCGCCACCGCCTCGGGGACAGCGGGGCAGTGCCAGCCGCCGGGGCCGCCAGCTCCCGGACAAAGCGTCCCCTTGTCCCCGCGGGGTCACGCGGCGGGTGGGCACAGCACGCCGCGCTGCCCGCTGCCCCGCGCCAGTGCCCGGCACCGCCGGGATCCCGGGATGGGGCACCCACCTCCGCCCGGACCCCCCACCCGGGGGGTCGCCACTCACCATCCTGGTGACGCGGGGGCTGCAAGAGAAGGACAGGCAGAGTCAGCGCGGCTCCCTGGGGACCTGCCGCCCCTCCCCGGCCACCCCCGGCCGGTGCCGGGAGCCCCAGCCCCGGCTGCCGTGGGGGGACACGTCCTGCGGCACCCACCGGAGCCTGGCACGCTTCCTGGGGCACACCTCGGTGCCAGCTGCGGTGTCTTCATGTTGTCCCCTCAGTGTCCCCAGACTGACCCCTCGGGGCAGTCCCTGTGGCCCCAGCTTGTCCCCTCCTTGACGGGTCTGGTGGCCCCAGGTTGACCCCACGGTGCCAGTCACGGTGGCCTCAGGTTGTCCCCTCGGTGCCAGCCCCGGCACCTCCGGCTTAGTGTAATCCCGTGCCAGCTCGGCACAGCCGGGGGCGCCCCCCCATCGCGGGGGTGCCAAGGTGCCCTGGGGGCGCAGACCCAGGGACCGGGGTGTTCCCACCCCCCCCCTCCCCCCGGGTGCCCCCTCTCCCCGGCAGAGCTGGGCACAGAGGGAAACTGAGGCACGGAGCTGAGCGGTGTCCGCCGGCAGCCAGGGTGTCCCCAAGCCTTTCACCCGGTGACAGCGTTAGGAGGCACACGGCTCGGTGGTGTGGCACAAGGACCCCCCAAAACCCAGTCACGGGGGTCCCTCAAAGTCCGCGCCCGCCCCAGCCTCGGGACCGCCCTGTCCCCCTCCATCCCCAGCTGGGAGGTGCTGCTGCTGTCCCCACGCTGGGACAGCTGTGTCGCCCGGTACCTTGGGGTGGGAGCCGTGGCCTGAGAGCGCGCAGGGGACGAGGGCTCGGGGACGCCTGGCACAGGGGACACCGGCCGGTCTGGCCTTTAAACCCCCCCCGCGCCACCCCGGGGTGCCAACCCCCGGCCCCGTGCCCCGGATTAGGCGACACAGAGCCCCATTGTCCCCTCTGCCACCTCGCGCCAGGCGCTGGCACCCCTGTCCGTGTCCCTGTCCCCGTCACTAGCGAGCTGCCTCAGCGGGAGCCGGGGGGTGGCTCAGCCCGACCGGCTTCTCCTGTCCCCCTGTCCCGCGTCCCCTGGCTGGGCACGCCCCTCGTCCTCCCCCCCTTCCTGTCCCCCTGTCCCCAGCGTGGCGGAGCTGCCAGCACGCACGTCCCCCGGCTTAGTTCCAGCTGCCCGCGGCGTCACTGTCACTGTCACCGTCGCCGCCACCGGCAGGCGCGGGGCCACCAGCGCGGCTGCCGCGCCGCAGCGTCCTGCCCGCGCTGTCACCCGCTCCCTGCCACCCGCGCCACCCCCCGCACCCTGCCACCCTCATTGTCGCCTGAAGTGTCACGTGCACCCTGCCACCCGCGACCCACCACACACCGTCACCTGCGCCGTCACCAGGGTCCTGTCACCCGCACCTGCCACTCACACTCTGTCACACACATCGTCACCCACACCGCGACGCTGCCCCGTCACCGGCACCCTGTCACCTGCACTGCCACCTGCATCTGTCACCTGCATCACCTACCTGTCACCTGTACCCTGCCACCCGCAGCCCGTCACCCGCTCTGCCACCCAGACCCCATAACCCGCACCGTGCCGCTGCACTGTCACCCGCACCCTGCCACCCTCACCGTGTCGTGAACACCATCACCCACCTGCCACCTGCGCTGTCACCTGCACCGTGTCACAGGTGTGCACACACACCCCGACCCCCATCCTGCTGCTCCCGCCCCCCGGTACCGGCACCGGCACCCCCAAACCCACCCACATCCCCCCGCTGCCGCCAGCACCCACCGGCGCTGCCGGTATCGGTGCCGGTGCCGGTGTCTGTCGGTGTCGGTCTCTCCTGGTGTTGTCGCACCCGGCAGCGGCTCTGCCCGCTCCGGTCCCGGCGGTGTCGGTGTCTGGAGCGGTTTCCCGGTGTCGGTGCCGGTGCTGTCGCGGCTCCAGCGGTGGCTCTGCCCGCTCCGGTCCCGGCGGTGGCGGCGGCGCCGTGTCCCGCTTGGGCGGGGCGGGGCGGGGCGGGACCGGGGGCACCGGGGGACCGGGACACCGAAGGGGGCGGCAGAACGAAGGGGGTGGCGGGGGCGAGGGTGGCGGAGCCGGGGTGCCACCGCTGGGAGACGGGGACGAGGGACTGGGGTAGGGAGCGGGACAAGGGACGGGGACGGGGGTAGGGGACAAATGACCATGGGCAGGGACGGGGCCAGCCCGGGGTCAGCCGGGGCCGGGTGTAAAACTGACACCGCGGAGCAGAAATGTCAGGGCAGGCCCCGGGAGCTATTCGCGACCTCCCCGCACGACATGGAATGGGACACAGGGAATGGCACGGCGTGGCACGGCGTGGCACTCAGGGAATGGCACCCAGGGAATGGCACGGCGTAGCATGGCACAGCACAGCCAGTGTGGACAGGGGACAGCCATGACCCCATCCCTGCCACTGCCACCCTCCACGAGCGGCGGCACGAATATGCCACCCTCCCCCGTGTCCCCAGTGGGAGCCCGCCCTTCGGGATGTCCCCGGGGACCTCAGGGTGGCAACAGTCTCCCGGCTACCGCCCAGTGCTGCTCCCGGCGGTGTCCCCAGAGTCCCCGCGTGGGGACATCCCTGGGCTCTGCCGAGCATCCTGTTCCCTCGTGCCCTCCCGTGTTCCCAGGCTGTCCCTGTGCTCCCAGGACCGGGATACGGATCCCCGGTTGCCTCGTGTCCCCTCGTGTCCCCTCGTGTCCCCTCGCAGTCCCGGGAGCCGCTGTCTCTGCCGAGGCTCCCTCTCCCTCTCCAGCCCCGTGTCCCCAGGCCCAGGACACGTGCCCACGTCCCCCCTGTCCCCCGTGTCCCCTTGTCCGAGCTCTACCCCTTGCCCGGCGTGTCCTCTTGCCCGGGACGTCCCTTTTCCCGGGATGTCCCCTTTCCCAGGAAGCCCGCTGTTCCAGGGAAGTCCCTCTGACCGGGATGTTCTCCTTTCCAGGGAAGGCTCTCTGCCCGCGGTGTCCCCTTGCCCGGGACTATCCCGTTGCCGCGGTATCCCCTTTCCCAGGACGTTCCCCTTTTCAGGCATGTCCCTCTGCCCGGGATGTCCCTTTGCCCCGGGGTGTCACCTTTCCCGGGATGTTCCCCTGCCCGGAATGTCCCCCTGCGGAGCGTGTCCCCTCTCCACGGCTCTGCCTCTGTGACACCGCCGTGGCTCCCGGCTGTCGGCCCCCCAAGCCATGCTGTCCCCGTTTCCCGCCCCTCCTGGGCTGGGACACGGTGGCCGAGGGGACAGCGGGACACGGGGACAGGGGGACGCGTTGCGGTGAGTCCTCCGAGCCCGCAGGGGGCGCCACGCGCCCCGGGGCCGCTCTGGGCGGGCGCGCGGGGCGGGGCGGCGCGCGGGCGGCCATGGCGGACACCGAGAAGCTCAACCTCGACTCCATCATCAGCCGCCTCCTGGAGGGTGAGCGGCCCCCGCCGCCCCCCGAGCACCGGGACACCCTCCCTGCGCTCGGGGAACCTCTCGGGGCCGGCTCGGGCCGTGTCCCGGCGCCACGGGGGGGGGCCCCGGCCTGGGCCTGGCGGGGGCGGGTTAGGCCGCGGTGGTTTGGGGGGGGGGGGTCGGGGCTGGGAAAGGTTTTGGGGGGGTCCCCATGGGGTCTGGGGAGCTGGAGAGGAGTCCGGAGGACGTGCAGGATGTGAGGGGGGATCCCGAATAGGTTGTGCCCCGCGGGAGGGGACTGGAGGAAAGGGGGGTCCCCAAAGGGAGTGTCCCCGGCCCAGGGGGAACGGGAGCGTGCTGGGGTGCCCCGGAGGGCCTGGGGGCCGGAGCTGAGCCTGGGGGGCGTGGGGGATGTGGGCAGGGAGGGCTGGGGCAGGTGGAGCGGGGGTTCCTGGGGCGCTCTGGGGGTCCCGGGGCACCGGGGGATCCCTGATCCTGTTCCCTGCGCCGGGAGCAGTCCAAGGGTCGCGGCCGGGGAAGAACGTGCAGCTGACGGAGAACGAGATCCGCGGGCTGTGCTTGAAATCCCGGGAGATCTTCCTGAGCCAGCCCATCCTCCTGGAGTTGGAGGCACCCCTCAAGATCTGCGGTGAGGCCTGAGTGGCTGCTGGGCTGCACTGGGGTGGCGTGGGGGGGCTGCAGGGCGCCGCTCACAGCCTGTGTCCCCCCCTCAGGTGACATCCACGGGCAGTACTACGACCTCCTGAGGCTCTTTGAGTACGGGGGCTTCCCCCCTGAGAGCAACTACCTGTTTTTGGGGGACTACGTGGACCGGGGCAAGCAGTCTCTGGAGACCATCTGCCTGCTGCTCGCCTACAAGATCAAGTACCCCGAGAACTTCTTCCTGCTGCGGGGCAACCACGAGTGTGCCAGCATCAACCGCATCTATGGCTTCTATGACGAGTGTGAGTGCCCGGGCTGTGCCCCCCAAACCCCGCTGCCATCCCTGGGCTCCCCCTTTCCCGGTGTTGTCCCGGTGCTGTCCCACGCTGACCCCACCTGTGAGCTCCTTCCCTCCCCGCCACGTCTTCCTGCCCTTCCTCTGTGTCCTCCTGCCCTTCCATGTCCTGCCCACGCCCAGGCTGTCCCCAGGGTCACCTCCAAGCCCCCTTTGTCCCCCGCAGGCAAGCGGAGATACAACATCAAGCTCTGGAAGACCTTCACCGACTGCTTCAACTGTTTGCCCATCGCCGCCATCGTGGATGAGAAGATCTTCTGCTGCCACGGAGGTGGGAATGGCCCTTCCCAGGGATTTGGGCAGGCTGGAGGAGGGATGGGATCTCCCTGCTGAGCTCTGGGGGTGCCCCTTTCCCGCAGGGCTGTCCCCAGACCTGCAGTCGATGGAGCAGATCCGGCGGATCATGCGGCCCACGGATGTCCCGGATCAGGGGCTGCTCTGTGACCTGCTCTGGTCCGACCCCGACAAGGACGTGCAGGGCTGGGGGGAGAACGACCGTGGGGTCTCCTTCACCTTCGGGGCCGAGGTGGTGGCCAAATTCCTGCACAAGCACGACCTGGACCTCATCTGCCGGGCACACCAGGTACCACCGGGCCCCCCAGATACCGGGGACAGGTGGGGTTGGCTCCTTGGTGGGTTCAGGTGGTTCTACCCCGAGTGTTTCCCCTTCGAGGGCAGCGTGTACCCCAGGAGTGTGTGGGTTGGAACTCTGGGGGTGTTTGCCCTGGGATGTGGGTGTTTACCTCAGCGTTTGAGCGGTTGCTCTGATGTAACTGTTTGCCCAGGGGGGATGAATAGTCACCCTGGGATGCGGCTGTTCCTCGCAGAGGTTGGATAATCGCTCTGCAGAGGATACCTGTCCCGGGGCAGTGGGTGTTTGTCCCAGCACTGGCTGTTGGCTGCAGGGCAGGGCGTATTCACCCTGCTACAGAGGGCGGATATTCCGCCTGGGGGACTGGGAATTAGCCGGGCCAGGTGGATACTGGCCACGGGGGGGGGGGGTGGATTTTTGCCAACCCCCTGCGTTTTCCCCAGGTGGTGGAGGACGGCTACGAGTTCTTCGCCAAGCGCCAGCTCGTCACCCTCTTCTCGGCCCCCAACTACTGCGGCGAGTTCGACAACGCCGGCGCCATGATGAGCGTGGATGAGACCCTCATGTGCTCTTTCCAGGTGAGCCCAGGGAGGGGAAACACCCCCAATTCCTGCCCCAACTCCCTGCGGGGAGTTCTGCCCTCCAGGGGAGCGGAGAGCTGGGCCGGGAGCTCACTGATTGTTTTCCCCCTTCGCCCGCAGATTTTGAAGCCGGCCGACAAGAACAAAGGCAAATACGGGCAGTTCAGCGGGCTGAACCCCGCCGGGCGCCCCGTCACCCCTCCCCGAAACTCTGCCAAAGCCAAGAAATGAGCTGGGAGCCGCCCCCGTGCTGCCCACGCCCCCCAGCCCCCCGCCCAAGCATCAGGTCGCTTTTCTTTCGACTCGTTTTTTTATTTGTAGGATCCTGCCCCCCCCCCGCCACGCTCCAGCAAAGCGAATCCAGGCCCAGGGCAGGGAGAGCTGGGGCGAGGGGGGAGCCCAGAGCCCAGCCCTGGGGTGGCAGCGGAGGGGCGGGCAGGAGGATTTTTTGAGGAATAAACTTGTAATGGGTCACCGGGGGGTGCCTGTCCTGGTGGTTGGATGGAGGCCGGGGGTGGCAGTGACTCGGGGCTCAGCTTTCTCCATCGCTGTCCTCCGCCAGCACCTCCTGGGTGGTGGCCGGACCAGGCCTTCCTGGTGTCATCACCGAGCCAAAAAACAGGGAGCGAAACTGTGGGGAGAAATGGGGGGGGGTCAGGAGGAGGCTCTGCCCACCCCCCGCCCCCAGGCACACCCATCCCTCACCTTCTTGTGCGGGGGCGTCCCTGGCACAGCTCCTTCCTCCTCCTCCTCCTCCTCCTCCTCCTCCCGGGGTTTGCTCTTGGCTGGCTGGGGGGTGCGCAGGGGGAAGGTGGGGCTGGGGGGCCCCTCTGAGCACCCCTCGCTGGTTTCCATGGCAGCCATGTAGGATTCCAGGTCGTCGGCAAAGTCGTCTGACGGGGCGGGCAGGTGGGACACGCTGACGGGGACAGAGCGGGATGGGGAATGTTCACTCTGCTCCCTGCCCATGGCCGCTGGAGGGCTCATCTGGGACTTACCCGTTGGTCGAAGGGGACTGGGAGTTGCTTTCTAGGTCAGAGAGGGTGGCCAGCACCAGGTGAACCTCCAGGACAGTGTCATCCAGGGTGAAGATCACCGGCCTGGGGACACAGAGGGGCTGAGGGGGTGCCAGGGACAGGGCTGCCACGGGGTGGGGACAACGTGGTGACCGCTCCTACCTGCCGGGCTCGTCAAAGTGGATGGTGAGGGGCAGGTTGGAGGCCTCGGCGAAGCTCAGCAGGCCCTGGGGACAAAGGGGAAGGTGAGGGGGGCCAGGGGGTGACACAGGGTGGGGGGCTTGGGTGGGGACTCACGCGGAATTCCTTGAGGCAGAAGGTGATGTGGGAGCCCGGGGCCACGGCCACCGACTGGAACTCGTCCTCAGCCAGGCACAGCTCCGTCACCATCGTCTTGCTGGGCTCTGGAGGGGGGAACGGGGTGGGTGGGGGGAGGGAGGGCACCCCGAGGTGGGAAGGGGGCCCCCTCACCCTGCAGGACTCACCTGCCTCGTCCTCCACGTAGTTCCGCAGGCTGATTTTGCCACCGGGGCCGGTCCTCAGCGTCACCTCAGCCAGCGTCGGGGGAAAGTGGACCACGGCCTCTGCCAGCACCCTGAGGGGCACAGCAGGGGGCTGAGCACCCCAAATCCTGTGGGGCCGGCCGGCGTCCCTCCTTCCATCCGCTCTCATCCCACTCTGCCCACCCCAGTGGTGTCCCCTCACCGTGCCGGGGCGCAGAGGCGGCTGGCGCAGCGCTGCGTGTCGAACACGGCCTGCAGCCGCTCGCACTCCTGGAAGGCCAGGTTGTGCGTCTTGGTGACACCTGGCAGGGGGGACAGCGGCTCAGCAGGGCAGGAGGCGGTGCCAGCACGTCCCCGCTGGGCCGTGTCACCCCCCAGGCCCGTCCCCGCTGGTACTCACCGTACTTGCAGTGGAGCTGCAGCACCAGGCGGCTGGCACGGGGCTTGAGCAGGATCAGGCATTTTCCCACCGACTTCTCCAGCGAGGGCAGCGAGCGGAAGACGCCCAGGAAAGACTGTGGGGATGGACACGGGGACTGTCACCTGCCTGGCGCCCCCGGGACAACGGAGAGCTCTGGGGGAGCCCGGGCAGGGCACTGCACCTTCATGTGGACTTTGCATCGGAAGAGCTCCGTGTCGGGCCCGGCGCTGCCCGGCTCGTACAGCTGGAAGAAGAGGGGTGCGAAGAGGAAGGAGGCGAAGGCAGAACGGGAGGAGTTGACAGCACGGAGGGACAGCTGGGGACACAGCCACGGTGTTGGCACTGCCTGCGCGGAAGGAGGGGGGCACGGGTGCCCCCCAGCTCCCCTCCGGCCCCCCCGGTGCTGCATACCCCACTCTCGGTGGGCTCCAGGTAGAGCTCGTCGCCGATGCGGGACAGGGAGTGCACGGCTCGGCCGAGGACTGGCAAGGAGAGGGCGCGGGGGTGAGGCAGGGCTCCCCGGGCGTGCCGCGCTCCGCGGGCCCCCAGGCCCCGCTCACCTTTGACGTTGCCGCCGGCGATGACACATTTCATGGCACCGGCACCGGCACCGGCACCGGGCGGGCACGTGCGGCCTCCGCGCCCGCCGGGCCCCGCCCCCGCCAACAGACCACGCCCCTCAGCGGAGCGTGCGGGCTAGGCCACGCCCCCAGCGGGCTCTGCTCGGGCCTCGCCGCGGTTGTTGTTCCCTCCCCGCCCCGCCGGTGCCGTCTCTCCCCAGCGGCCCCGCAGCGGTGCCCCCAGCCCCCCTGCCCCGTCCCTTCCCGGGGGTTCCGGCCTCTTCCCCGCCGCGCCCCGCCGGTGCCTTCCCGGCTTCCCGCGCCCGCCCTCCCAGGCCCGCTTCCCATTGGCCGGGGCCGCCGCTCCGTCCCGCCCCCGCCGCCAGCCGATTGGCCCGCGCTGAGGGGGCGCGTGACGGCACGGCCCGATGGCCTCACGTGACCGGCGGGAGGGGCGGGGCCTCGGCCCCGCGGGGCTTGGGTCTGCCCCGCCGGTAAGCCCCGCCTCCCGCAGCGCGCTATTGGGTGTCGTTTGGAGTGACGTGCGGCTCACCCAATGGGGCTTCGACGCGCCCCTCAGCGCGGCTCCCGGCGCTCGGCCCCGCACCGGGTCCTTCCCGGGGCCTCCCGACCCGTCCTGGGGCTCTGCCGGGCTCGTTCCGTGCTTGTGCCTCCCAGCACCCTGATCCTCGCTTCGTTCCCGGCAGCATCCCGGGCGAGGTTGCCCTTTCGCTGCACCGCCTGCACCTCCCGGTGCCTTTGCCGCTTCCCGCATTCCCGGGGCACGGTGCTCCCCAGGAAGGGCTGCCGCTCCCCGGAGCTGCTCCGGTGCTTCCCGAGATCCCGGTGTTTTGGGGATCCCTGTCTTCCGGGATAGGGATTTTGGGGGTGCCTATCTCCGCTTCCACAGGGGAAGTGGAATGCTGTACGTTAATGCTCCACGGTCTCTCTCCGTGCTGGATGTGCTGCTGGCTGGGCATCCCATAGAATCGTGGAATGGCTGGGCTTGGAAGGGACCTCAAAGCTCATCCAGTTCCATCCCCTGCCATGGGCAGAGACACCATTCACCAGACCATGTTGCTCCAAGCCCCGTTCAACACTTCCAGCGATGGATTTTTGGGGTTACGCTGTAAATTCTGGGCTGGCCGGGTGAACCCGTGCGTGGTCCATAGAATCCCAGAATGGCTGGGGTTGGAAAGAACCCCCCTGCCACGGGCAGGGACATTTCCCATCGGCCCGTGTGGCCACCAGCACTTGCAGGGGTGTGACACGGGCCCGGCCAGCAGCCCGCAGCGCCAGGCTCCGGAGCTGTGGCCTCGAGGGAGCCGGGGGATGTGGCCGTGAGGAACTCGAGTCCTGCTCCCAGCAGGGTCCCCCGGCCGGCTCCCGCTGGAGCAGCCGCTCCCCGAGTCCCTCCTCCCGGCCTCGGTGGCCCTGGAGCCCGAGCCGAGGGGCCCCGCTGTGGAGCAGGGCTGGCACCTGAGCACAGGGAAGTGGGAAGGGGATTGCAGAGCCCTTTCCCCATGGCTGCTGTCCTCCAGGACGTGGTGACAGCCTCTCCTCCTCCTCCTTTCCCCGTCTGGAGCGCACGGTGCCTTTGCTCCGGGATTTGGGCCGCATCCCCTCCAGGTACAGGAGCTCCTGGCCCTGCCGGGGCTCCGTGGCCGAGCCACGTGTGCGGGCTGTGCTGGGACGGCCGGCACGGCACCCCAGGGACTCCCGGACCTGCCTTGGCCTGGACTCGGGGTCCAGCCGGATCTGCCTCCTCCACTCCCGGGGTGAGCACTGGCTGCTTCCCTTCCTCCCAGGAGGAGGAGGAGGAGGAGGAGGCCGGGATTGTGTGGGAGCCTGCGTTCCAGCTCTGGCAGAGCAGCCGGGCTCCTCTGGAGCCGGCGTCCCCAGGAGGGGCTCTGGCCTCGGGGCCCGGCGTTTTATGGGGCTGCGGAGAGGACGCAGCTGGCTGCGGTCGTGACACACACACCTCAGCGGGGGCCAGGCCGGGCCACCCCTCCCTCTTCCCACCAGCGCCGACCAGGGAACGGGCTGGATACGGGCCGGGAGCAGGAGCCTGGCAGCCCTCGGGAGGCTCCGCACCCCCGGGCTCCCCCTGGGGCTGGGGAGCTCACCCAGGCACGGCAGGGAAGGTGACAGGGCCGTTCCCTCGCACCCGGCGGGCTCGGGGCCGTCTCCCAGCGTCCTTCCCGCTCCTGCGGCTCCCTTCCCGGCACATGGCACGGCGCCCTCGCCCGGGCAGCGGCTCGGCGAGACAGACGGCCACAGCTGGGCTCCTGCTGCCAGCCCGGCAGGAGGGGACACGCCGAGCCGGATGGCTGCCGCGGGTGTCCCCAAGGAGCCGGGGCTGCCGGGGCGTCTCGGCCGGTTTGGGGCTGCGGCCGGCGTTGCTGGGGCCGCTCAGCGCCCCGTCCCTCCCTCCTCCGGCTGCCGGCCGCAAAGGTCAGCAGTGGGAGGCCGGGCCGGCGGGGATGGAATGGGATGGAGGTGAGCTCAGCTGCCCGGCGGCCCCGAGGGCAGGGCGGGCACGGCCTCACCCACGCCGAGCCGCTGCGGGCACCGGGCGAGGAGGAGGAGGAACAGGATGTGAGGATGAAGCTTCCCCACAGCGGCTGGACCTGCCTGTGTCCTGCGCCCGCTTTGTCCTGGGGCGGGGGCTCCGTCCTGGCACCGCCGGCTGGCACAGGGAGAGCGGCTTGGGAAGCCGGGAGAGCGGCTGCTGGGCCACGTTTCCCTCCTCCTCCTCCTCCTCCTCCTCCTCCTCCTCCTCTCCTGTCTCAGGTGTTGGCCCAGCGGGAGCCGTGGCAGCTGGAGAGCTCCCCAGAGCCGACCGCAGCGCTGGGTTTTGGGGAGGGGAGCAGGCAGCGAGGGGCAGCCCCGCCGCCTCGGCAGGCTGGAGACCCCCGGGGACGGGCCGGCGGCTTTTCCCAACTGCTCCAGCGCTGCTAGCGGGATCCGCTGGCTCGGGGGGGAAACCAGATACCCTGCCCTGCGGCTGGGGGGGCGAGGGGGCCGGCCCCACGCCGAGCGGACCCCCCCGGACACGCTGCCGGGGAGCCGGGCCGGGGCTCCGTGCAGCCGCGGGTCGCTAGGGCAGCTCCGTGCGACACCTCCGCAGCCCCTCCGGATCCTCAGGGCTGCCGAGTGTCCCCCATCCACCCGGGGGAGGGGATGCGGAGCCCCCCTCGTCACCCCTGACACGTCTGTCGGGCGCGTCCTCATGGATTCGACACCAAATCCGCGCTTCCCGAGCAATAAATCAGGCAGCGGCACGTCCGTGCGCGGTTTGTCCCTACGGGGGGTCCCCGAGCTGCCGCTAATGACTTCAGCACCCAGCGTCCCGCTGGATTTGGGGAAAGAGGGTCCTGCTGCGCTCCGAGCAGGCGCCCCGCGTCCCGGAGCGAGCCGGGAGGATGCGATGGCAGCCGGGAGGGCTCGGACCTGGCCGGGGCCGGGGTCTGGAGTGGAAGCGAATCCGTCTGTTACCTCCCGGCCCTTCCCGGCGCTCCCAGCGCCTTTGTTTTAAACAAAGCTTTTTTTTTGGGGGGAGCCAGGACGTTCCTCTCCCCGCCGAGAGAGCCCCCGCGGCAGCACCCGCTCACGGACGGGGGACACGAGGGGAAGGGACGAGGGGCTCTGGCTGTCGGGTCGCCCCCCTCCCCTCCGGCGGCGGCTCCGCTTGGCCCTGGGGGTCTCCCCGCGCCCCCCAGTCCACCCCACTCACCCCGGCCGGGCTGCGGGGAACGCCGCGGTCATTGCCAAGGGCCCCGCGGGCGCCGGGACGGGGATTGTCCTAACGGGGGAGGATAATCGGGAAGAAAGCGGCTCTGGCACCCGGAGGAAAGGGTGTTGGGGGGGGTCCCTCCCTCCCCGGGGGGGTCCCTCCCCGTCCCCGCGTGGACGGGGGCGCCGGGAGAAGCGAAGCCCTCCCTCGGGACGGAGGGTCCCCCGCGGCTGAGCCGCCGCCGCCGCTCCGGGGGGCTCCGGTTGTGCCGCCGGGACCCCGCCGCGCTCCCCCCGCTCCGCCGCTCACCTGCCGCCGTCCCGGCGGGGCAGCGCCCGCCGCGCTGCGGGTCCCCAAGCCGGGGAGGGGGGGGGGGGGTGCGCGGCCCCCGGACCCCCTCTCTCGGCCGGAGGGGAGGGGGCTGGCCGTGCCAGCGAAGAGCCGAGGACCCCCCCCTCCCCGCCCCGCCGCCACCCTTCCCGCACCGGCCGGCCCCATCCCTCCGCCACTCCTCCCCGCTGCCCCGGGGGGGGAAGGAAGGGGGGGCAGGCTGGCACCCCACGCCCCCCCCGGCCCCGGCCCCGCCAGAGGAGCCGCTCCGCCGCACCTCGCCCCGTCCCCCCCCGTCCTCCCCTCCCCGGACCCCCCCTCCGTCCCGTCCCCCCCGTGCTCCCCCCGGGACCGGGCTCTCGGCTCTGTGCGCGGGGAGGAGGAGAGGCGAGAGGGCTCGGAGCGGCAAATGGGAGCCGCAGTCCCGGGCCGGTGTGCGGGACCGCTGCCTGCCCGCCCGGCGAGCCCAGAGCACGCACGCAGCGCCCCGGCCCCGCGCCCGTCCCGCATGGAGCTGAGAGCAGGTAGGAGACCCCCCCGGCCAGCGGCACCGGCCCCGCACCGGCCCCGCCGCGGCCACTTTAACAAAAGCCGGGCGGGATCCAGAACCGCACGGGGGGCACAGCGAGGGACAAAGCGGGGGGTCCCCCCCTTCCTACCCGGCCAGCGGCACCCCCGGGGACCCCCCTCTTTCCTTCCCTCCCCTCCCCTCCGCCTTCCGCAGCTCCGGGGCTCGGCTCCAGCCTCCCCACCTCTGCCCGGTGCCGGGAGCCCGGGGATGGGGATGGGGAAAGGGGGGATAAAGCCGGGGCGGGGGGGGAGAGGGAGGGAATGAATGGAGCCCGCTCTTGTGTACAATTGCATCAAATACATTCTTGAAAGCAACCTGGTTCTGCTTAACACTTGAATTGGGGAAAAAAAAAAGAAAAAAAAAAAAAGAGGAAAGAAGGAGGCAGCAGCTTGGAGAGGGTGGATGCGAGCTCCAGTTTTTTTTTTTTTTTTCCTTTTTTTTTTTTTTTTTTTTTTTATTTTTTTTATTCCTGCATTCCTGGACCCCAATCAAAAGAGCAAATCGAGGGAGGTGGAAGGGGGGAACGGCGGCGAGCGAGGCAGCCGGAACGCGGTGCGAACCCTCCACACCCCAAAAACCCACCCAACCCGCCCCGGGTTTTTGGGTTTTTTTTTTTCCACCTAACACCCGAGCGAGCCCAAACCAAAACAAATAGAGACCGAGGGAAAAAAAAAAAAAAAAAAAAAAAAAAAAGAAAGAAAGAAAGAAAGAAAAAAAAAAAAAAAACAGAAACCAACCCAAAAAAAAAAAAGAAACCACCACCCAACCCTGAGCGAAGCAGCGAGCCAGGGCTGAGGCGAGCGGGCGGGCTCGGGGAGCCGAGCAAGAGCCGAGCCCCCCCAAAATCCCCCTGCACCCCGACTATGCTAAATGTAACCGGGGAGCTCTCAGGTAAGCCCGCGGCGCTGGGTGCGGGGCGGGGGGCTGCCCCAACTCCCCTGCCTGCATCTGCCGGGAGTTTTTTTCCCCTTTCCAACCCGACTGCTGATTTTAATTTGATGTGATTAAAACGTCTGTCTGGCTTTGGGATTGATTTAAGACTTTCCCCTCTCTAGGTTGGGTTGTTGTTCTTTTTTTTTTCCCCCCTTTCTCTCGTTCCCTCTTTTCCATGCATGTTTGTGATTACCAGGGAGGGAACCGCCGCTGAGCACGGAGAATTAAACCCCGGGACCGACAGAGGGGAGGAAAAGGAAAGTCGGTGGGATTTATGGGGCGCAGGAAGAGTTAGTTTTCCTGCCCGGGGCTGGATTTTGGGGCTTGACACAGAACGCCGCCGCCGGAGCAGGCGACGTTCCTGCGGGAGCCAGCAGCGGGGTTTTGGGGTGCTGGGAGGGGACGGCTTTGTTCCCTCGGCCCCAGCGGCCACCGGCACCCCCGGGGCTGCCGGGGGGCCGGCCGGCCCGGCGGCGCACCGGGACCGGGGGCTCGTCGCCCGGAAAATGCTGGAAAACACCCTTAAAAGGTCAAAGTGTGGGCGCCGCCGGGCTCCCCGGGGTCCCGGGCGGCGGGACCGGGGCCGGGGCGGCACGAGGCCGGCGCCGGGTTCGGCTCCGGCTCCCGCGGTGCCGGCGTGACGCAGGACGGGCGAAGCGGGGCGAGCGCCGGGGAACCGGAAAAGCCAGGCCGGGATCCCCGGCGGCTCCATCGCCCTCCCTCGCCCCTTCCTCTCCCCCTTCCCGCCGCCGCCGGGCCCGGCGGACGTGGCCGAAGCGGTGGCACGGCCGGTGCCGGGGCCTGCGGGGACGGGCACGCCGGGGAGGATCCGCAGCGCTGGAGCTCTGCCGCCGGGACCCCGTTCCCGTTCTGGGACATCGCCGCCCCTGGGCTGCCCGGGCGGTGTCCCTGGCGGGGCCCGGGCGCTCCCGGTGTCGCCGGTGTCGCCGTGCCTGCTTAGCGGGCGGCGCGGGGGCACGGTGGCGGCCGCACATCTGGGCTGCATTAGGCGCAGGCTCCGCAGGGAAATGCGGAGGGCTCTGCTTACAGGGCCGCGCTGGGGGAGATTTATGCCCCGCTAAGTGGCACCGAGCCCCATAAATCATCCCCCCGCACCCCGGCCGGGGCTGCAGCGCCAGCGTCCCGGTGCCACCGTGCCAGCACCGCCGTGCCAGCGCGGCGGCAGGCCCGTGGGGATGCACTCCTGGATGGGCCATCTGGGATATCTGGGAAGCAGCCGGCCCGGCAGTGTTGTGGCGGCGCGTGGCACGTGGCCTGTGGGTGACAGAGGCGTCCCAGGCTCCACCAGGGTGCTGTGGGGACATCAGGGCATGGCTGTGCCCCCCCAGAGCCAGCCCGGCAGTGTCCCCGTGGCGGGCGATGCCAGCGGGCCTGGAGGTGCCGGGGCGTGTCCCCCACGGCTCTGCGGTGCCACGCGGGCTGGCACCGGGGGTCCCCAGCCCCGCTGGAGAGTGGCCAGCCTGGCTGCGTGCCGGCAAGCCCCCAGCACCCTGCTGGCGGGGCTGCAGGGCTCTGTGGATCCATGACCTGCGCCGGGAGCGGCAGGAAGGGATGGAGGTGCCTCATGAGGCTGCCGGGTGCCGGGCGTGCGTGTGGGGCAGCGGGGTCTGGTTGGGATTAGGGGCCTGCGCCCCCCTCGCCGGTGGGGCTGTTTCCATCGCGCCGCTGGCTGGAGCCGGAGCTGGATGGGAAATCCAGGCCCAGCTAATTACGGCCTCGCTGGAGTCTCCCGTGCGCGGCCGCATTTATAAACACACGGAGGAGACAGGATGTAAACACTCAGCGCCGCGAGCGCAGGCACGGCCCGGACCGGGGGGGACGCGGGGCCACGCGCCCCCCGCGCCACCACCCGCTCCTGGCACGGCGGCTTCGCCATGGGATGGATGGGATGGGATGGATGGGATGGGATGGAGTGCGGTAGAATGGGATGGATGGCTTGGGGACCCCGCTGTGGTAGCCGTGGGTGCTGTTGGGGAACAAGGGCACACGTGCTGTTCCTGTTGGAACTCGGGGAGTGCTGCGTCTGTGATTCCTGGGTGTGGAATGTGAGCATCCTCGTGCCCCCACCGTGCCAGCTCCACAGGGACGCTGCTGTGCGGTGGTGTCACCGCCCCAGACACGGCGGGGTTAAATGCCAGCAGTGTGGGGACACAGAGGCCTCTGTCCATGAGCCCTGGAGTGTCACCCACTCCAAACCCTTGGAGCTGGCGGCCCCATTGGCCTGGGAAACAGTCTGTGGAGGGTTAAGAGGTGCCAGCTGGTGGCCAGGACAGTGGCTGGAGTAGGGGGGACAGGGCTGCTTTGTCCTCTGTGCCACAGTCACGCCTGGCCACCGCGAGACCTCCCGTGCTGGCCCCAGGAATGGGGCTGCGGGGCGGGATGGGGCTCTGTTGGCCGCTGGACGCCGGCCCATCAGATAGGGCAGCTCCCGCCGCGGCGTCGGGGGCTGGCTCGGCTCCATCCTCTGCCGGGGGCTCCGGGGCCAGGGGGTCTCCCCTTCCCGGCTGCCGCCCCCGCCACCAGGGTTTCGGGAAAGCGGCTCTGGGCGGGCTGTGGTCGCTCAGCCCTCGGCGGCTCTGCCCACAGCATGCCCAGGGAACAGCTCACGCTCTCCGTGGCCGAATTCCTGCCTCGGCCGCTGGCCGGGAGGTCCGGCCAGCGCTGCTGCCTGCGCTGCTGGCCGGGTGGCAGGCCAGGGGTCCCGGGTGTCACCCCAAAGGCGGGTGAGCCACGTCCCCGCTGCCACGTGTGCGATGGGTGTCCGTGGCAGCGCCGGTGTGTCCGGCGTGGGCGTGCCAGCAGAGCAGGGGGTGCCCGCTCCCGTGGCCCCCCGTCACCCCGGCTCCTCGGGTGTCCCCAGGGCCCTGCGGGTGACCCCGGGCAGGCACGCCATGAGCTGCTTACGTGGGCTGGGAGCATCCTGGCCGTGCTCCAGGGCCGGTTTTGAAACCCTCGGGCTCTTCCTCTCCGACGTCACCGGGATCCAGCTGTGCCGGCTGGAGCCTCCCTCCTCCACTGTCTGTGCCGGTGGGTGCCCGGCGCCAGCCGCTGGGACAGGGGTGGGCAGGGGACAGCGGGGGCACCCGCGATGGCCGGGCCATTGTCACTGCTGTGCCGTGCTCACCGTCACTGCTGTGCCACTGTCGTCATCGCTGCTGTGCCACGGTCACTGTCACTGCTGTGTCATGGCCACCGTCTCTGCTGTGCCACAGTCACTGTCACTGCTGTGTCACGGCCACCCTCATTACTGTGCAGTGTCACTGTCACTGTCACTGCTGTGTCACGGTCACCCTCATTACTGTGCAGTGTCACTGTCACTGCTGTGTCATGGCCAGTGTCTCTGCTGTGCCCCAGTCACTGCCACTGCTGTGCCAGGGTCACCATCGTCACTGTGTCATGGTCACCTCTGCCCAGCGCTGTCCATTCTGTGCATCCCAGCGTTCCCATCCCTCGGACACCCACCTCCATGCCCTTTCTCCATCATCCTCATCCTCATCCTCATCCTAGTGTCTGGGCCACCTGCCCAGGATCCACCGTGGCTCCATCCCAATCTCCCATCCCTGCCATCCCCCCTCGTCCCGCTCCCCGGCTGTGTTTGGTTTGGCACCGGCCGGGCCGGGGCGGGTGTAAATCCCGCCTGGAAACCGGAGCCGGCGGCGGGTGAGGGTCCGGCCAAAGCAAACACCGGGAGGGGGGGGTGATGTGTGCTGTGAGTCACCGCGGCCCCCCCGCCGGCCCCCCCCGGCCCACGCTCGCACGCACGCGGGGCCGAACGCACCGGAACGCACCGGAACGCACCGGAACGCGGGCAAGCGGCGGCACGTGCCCACCGCGGGGCACCGGGCGAGCCGGGGCCGGCCGGGGCTGCCGCGCACGGGGGACACGGGGACGCGTGGCGCCACATGGGGTGTCACAGCGTGTTGTGGTGTGGCGTGTGCATGGCGTGCCACACGTGGGTGGCACGTCACGGAGTGTCCCCCCTGATGGGGTATGCGCACAGCACGCTGCACGCTCGCCTGGCACGGTTCTGTGCCTGCCACACGTGTCACACGCCCGTGTGGGTGTGGGAGGTGACACGCCTGAGCGGTGTCTCACGCGTGCGGCGCGTCACACGTGCGCACGGCGTCGCACGCCCGGAGAGCGCGGTGTTCCCCGCGCCTGTGCGATGCACACACACAGGGCGCATCCCAGGTGTGCCCGGGACGTACCCCAGAGGCGCCACAAGCGCCCTGCGCCCCTCCGGGCTGTCTCCCCGGTGTGACAGCCTCCTGCACACCCGCGGGGGCACTCGCATCCCCCACGGCGGGGCTCGCAGCTTGCAGGACACCCATGGCGCCGAGGCCGCTGTGGCCGGAGCCGGGGCGTCCCCGAGGACCGCCGTGCGTCACCGGCGGCCGGTGACGGGCAGCGGTGACGCTCGGGGCTGCCCGCGGCAGGAGCCCCGCGGTGCCGAGCCGTGCCAGGGGCCGGGCTTTCCCGGGAGGCGCTGCCGGGAAGGCCGGCCGCGGTGAGCCGGGGGTGCCAGCTGGCCCGAGCGTCCTGGCCGCGGTCCGTGACCTTTGCAGGGCCGCCGGCCGGCGGGGCCGCGCTCCCGGGCCGCCCTGACGTCAGGCCGATGACGGGGACCCCGCCGGCGCTTTCCGCTGCCTCCGCAAAGGTCGCCCCGCGCCCCGACCGCTCCTCGGAGCCGCTTCCCACCCCCCCATATTCCCGGTGGCCCCTCGGCGGGGGTCCCCGCTGGGTGCCCGGGCCGCTCTGGCGTTGGCGGTGCCCAAATATATCCCAGGCGCGTGTCCCGGCGGGAATGCCGCGGCCGCGCTGCTCCAGACCATATAAAGGATTGTTGGTGCAGCCGCGGGCGGCAGCGCTCCGAGGGGAGCCGGGGGGTCACCGCGCTGAGCTGGGGGGTTCCTGCTGCTCCGGGGGGGCGCTGAGGTGAGGAGCACCCCACCCTCCCCACCTCCGTGCCTCAGTTTCCCCGCTCTCGGACGGGTGACTCAGGGATACTCCGCAGGCTCAGCGCCGCAGGCACGGAGACGGAGTGTCCCTGTCGCCCTCCCTGAGGTGCCGTGTGTCCCCCACAGGTGACTCTTGGGGGATCTTCACCTTCCTGTGCGCCGCGCTTTGCAACCTGCCGGCGCTGCCGGCGCTGAACTGCTCCGAGGAGCTGGGCGCCGGCCAGTCCATCCAGCAGACGTACGACCTGACCCGCTACCTGGAGCACCAGCTCCGCACCCTCGCCGGCACCTACGTGAGTCCCCGACCCACCCCCCGGGATATCCACCCCGTGCCCAGCTGCTCCCACGCCGGAGGGCACGGAAATGCCTCATCGCCCCCCGGGCGCAGGGCGGCTCCCGGACACCCTCCCCTCGGCCCGCGATTCCGTCATGGGCGCGGGCATCCGCCTCTCCCTCCCCGCCGGCGTCGCCGACTCACCCGGAGGTTCCCCGTCCCTGCCCTGGCGTGCCCTCGGCGGTGCCGGCACGTTTGGTGCCAAGCGGTGCCGGTGGCACCGCCCGGGCTGCGCTGGGAATGCCCGGCTCGGGCCGAGAGCGAGGGGGGGATGTGACAAGAGAAGGGACGAGCGAGGGGCACGCGGAGGCTGGGGACGGGCTGGGCACGGAGACCTGACGCCTGGCACCCCCGTTGCCTTGCAGCTGAACTACCTGGGCCCCCCCTTCAATGAGCCCGACTTCAACCCGCCGCGGCTGGCGCGCGCCGAGCGGGTGCCCAGCGCCACCGTGGACCTGGACCTGTGGCGGGGCCTGACGGACAACGCCCGCCTGGCCGCCAACTACCGGGCCTACAGCCGCCTGCTCTGCTACCTGCGAGTGCTGGACGGGCAGGTGGGCACGGCCGAGCTGCGCCACCGCCTCGCCCACTTCTGCGCCAGCCTCCAGGGGCTGGTGCTCAGCATCGGCGGCGTCATGTCCTCGCTGGGCTACCCGCTGCCCGCCGGCCCCGCCGGGCCCCCCGCGCCCCCCGGCGCGCCCGCGGCGCCCAATGACTTCCTGAAGAAGATGGATGACTTCTGGCTGCTGAAGGAGCTGCAGACCTGGCTCTGGCGCTCGGCCAAGGACTTCAACCGCCTCAAGAAGAAGGTGCCGCCCGCTGTGGTCACCCTGCGGCTGGAGGCGAGGGGGTTCTGAGCACCTGCTGGGTGCCACCAGGGCCACGCAGGTCCCCTCCTCCACCACCAGTGTGCCTTGAGAAAGGGATGGGGCTCCTGACCCCCCAAACCACCCCACAACCTCATCATCACCTGGCAGTGCCTTGAAAGATGGGGCTCCTGACATCACGTGTCACCACAGCCACCCTGCAGCCCCTCCACCACCATCATCATCATCATACTGTGCCTTAAGGAACAGGGCTCCTGACCCCAAGTGCCACCACGGCCCCCCCCCATGTTCCCTGTCCACCACCAGCGTGCTTCGAGAAACAGGGTTTCTGACTCCCAAGTGCCACCACAGCCACCTCACAATCCCACTTTTGTCACCGTGCCTTAAGTGAGGGGCTCCTGACCCCAAGTGCCACCCACCACAGCCACCTCACATCCCCTCTGTCACCACGCTCTGCTGTATGGGATGCGTCTCCTGACCCCAAGTGCCACCAAAGCCACTCCATGTCCCCTCTTCGCAACCGGTGTCCCTTCAAAACTGTCTCCTGACCCCGGAGTGCTGCCTAAGCCACTCCACACCCTTATCATCACCCAGCTGTGCCTTAAGGGTGGAGTTCCTCACCCCAAAGTGCCGCCACAGTCACCCCGCAGCCCCTCCGTCACTATGTTGTGTCTTAAGGGATAGGTGTCCTGACTCCCGAGCGCCCCTCCATGGTGTCCCCAACCCCCAGGGTGCCTGTCCCCATCCCTAAAATCTCCAGAGTGGGTGAAAACCCCGCCCATCCCAAAAAGGACCAAGGCCCTCTGAGCATAGGAATAAGCCCCGCCCCAGCCAGCAGCAAGCCACGCCCCGGAGCAATAGGCTCCGCCCCAGATGGCAATAAGCCCCGCCCATTCGCTCTGTAGCAAGCCCCGCCTCCTCCCCGCATCAGGCCCCGCCCCCTCGCCGAAGCCCCGCCTCCCCCATGGCTGCCCATGGCTGCAGCGCCGGGGCGAGGCCGTGGGGCGCGGCCGCTGTCCCGGTGCGTCTATGAGTGTTTATTTATTGGAGATGTTTATTTATTGGGGTATTTATTGCAGAAGATCTATTCTTGTATGAACGAATAAAAGCCTTTCTCCAGCCCCCCGCCCCTCCCGTGCCGCGCCCCGGTGGGGGAGAGAACGGCTCCGTGTGGAATCCGCGCCGTTCCCGTCAGTGCCATCGGCAGGGAGCGGAGCGAACGGCTCCAAGCTGAGCTCAGGGTGGGGGATTGGGGTGTTCCCCTCTCTCAGAGGCTGGGGATCCAGCTAACCCCACCCCGAGGACAGGCACCTCTCCCTGGGCGCTACTTTGGGGTGCCCAGGATCATGTAGAAGGTTCCGGGCTGTGGCACGAAGCCGACGGCCTGCAGGGCGTGCAGCGAGGCCGTGTTTCGGGGCAGCACGGCGCCGTAGACGGGGAAGCCGCGGGCGTGCAGCTGCCGGCCCAGCGCGGCCAGCGGGAGCCCGGTGAGGCCGCGCCCGCGCCAGGCGGGCACCGTGTAGCCGTGGCGCAGGCAGCCCTGCCCGTCCAGCAGGCTCCAGGACACCGGGCGGCCGCGAGGGTCCAGCAGGCAGGCCGAGGGCAGCGTCCGCACCAGCCCCAGCAGGAACGCCTGGCTGCGGGCGTTGCCCCCCAGGGCCCACGTGGCGTTGAGCAGAGGGACGTGGGATGGGGACACGGGCGCCAGGCGCAGGCCCGGCGGCATCCTGCAGCAGGGCATGGCAGAGTGGGGAATGCTGAGCCCTGGTCCCAGCCGGGATGGCAGATGGGATGGGATTGGGGACCCCTGTGCCACTCAGGAATGGAATCTGGGACCCTCGTACCCCCTAGGAGTGGGACTGGGGACCCCTGTGCCACCCAGGGATGGAATCTGGGACCCTCATACCCCCTAGGAGTGGGATTGGGAACCCCTGTGCCACCCTGGGATGGAATCTGAGACCTTCATACCCCCTAGGAGTGGGATTGGGGACCCCTGTGACACCCAGGGATGGAATCTGGGACCCTTGTTTCCCCTAGGGATGGGATTGGGAACCCCTGTGCCACCCAGGGATGTGCTCAGTGAACCCACTGATGTCACCCAGCAATCCCAGTGCCACTCAGGCAAGCGCCCAGGGTCTGGGCATCAGCACAGAGGTGGTGTTTGTGGCTCTAAGGGCTTGCAGGGTCCTTTGCTGGATTTCTTGTGCCACCCCGGGGTGTGCTCAGTGATCCCACTCGTGTCACCCAGTGCCTCTCAGGGATGTGCTCGGGGCCCGCTGTGCCACCAAGGGAGGTGACCATGACCCCCCTGTGCTACCCAGAAATGTGACAGGTGTCCGTGTGCCACCCAGGGACGTGACTGGTCCCTCAGTGCCCATGTGCCCCCAGTGTCCCATGTCCCCCCAGTGCCCCTCACTCACTGCCTGCGGGGCTGGGGGGGGCTTGGGGCTCATCAGCGCCCGGTACCGGATCGTCTCCACCTTCAGCCCCCTGGCACCGGCCACCTCCTGCACGGCCTCGTCCAGCCCATCCTGCATCCCTGCGACACCCTGTCAGCCACACAGGGGACCCAGACGGACAGTAGAGGAGCCCTGTGTGCTCCCAGTGCCATCCTTACCCAGAATCTGGAAGGCTCTTTCCCGGCTCACCGCCTCAGTGCCCTCCAGCAGCGCCTGCAGGGCTCCCTTGTCCCGGTAGAACACAGACAGCTGGTTGGTGTAGTAGTCCCTGGGGTCCCTGTGCTCCTGGGAGGGACATGGAGCTGAGGGTGGCACCCCAATTCCCAGGCCCATGGGGTGTGGGGCGCTGCTGCCAGGGGCAGCAGGGGCAGCACCTCTGGGCGCAGGCGGGTCAGGACAATGCCGAAATTGGGCCAGGAGTCCACCAGCACCTCGTGGGAGGCCGGGTTCCCCCTGGCCACCGTCATCACGGTCCCCAAGACCTGCACGACAAGGTCATTGCCACCAGCAGGACAGGGCAGAGGGGACAAAGGGGTGCCCAGAGTCCCCCCGGCCCCCTCACCAGCAGGGACAGTCCCCCTGTCTCCAGCAGGGCAGAGGAGAGGGGACAGAGGGGTGACAGGTGGCAGGTGGGGAGGCAGAGGGGTCCCAGTGTCCTCATCACTGGCAAGGCAAGGGAGAGGGGACAGGGGACAGGGACAGGGGAATCAGCAGCACTGACAGGAGAAGGGTCAGGGGACAAAGGAGTCCCCAGGGTCCTCACCACTGGCAGAGAGGGAGGGAGGGGGAGACAGAGGGGTCCCCAGGGACTCTGTCAGCAGCAGGACAGGGCAGAGGGGACAGAGGGATCCTCAGGGTGGCTGTCACCGGCAGGGTGGTGGGTAGGCTCTTCCGCAGGGTCTCCTCCAGGAGCTGCAGCTGGGCCGGGCACCTCAGGATCAGCATGGCTTCGTGGCCGAGGGGCAGGTGGTGACACCGAGGATCCGTGGGGAGCTGGTGGCACTGGGGCAATGTCCCAGAGTGTCCCAGCCGAGCACCCGTCCCCAGGCGGCCACAGGGCTGGCCCGGTGCCCAGTGCTCAGCAGCATGGACCCTGCCCGCTGCCCCCCAAGGCAGGGGGCACTCACTGGCCCGTGACAGCTGGTGGTAACCATTGTCACCGGTGCCACACAGTCTCCAGACTCCCACTCCACAGCCCCCCGGAACACACACAGACTCAGGGCTGTTGCGGGGTGAGTGCTGGAGGAGATGGGGACCGTGGGGAGAGGGATAGGGACAGGGACAGGGGCCATGCCTGGTGGCCCTGTCCCCCTGTTACTGAGGGTCTCTCAGCAGGACAATGAAGATCCTGACGTGCTCTGCCCAGCTGCAGCACCTGGAGGGGATCCTGAGGAAGAGCCTGCCCATCGCCCTGCCGGTGATGGGGACCCCACTGTCACCCCTACCCTGTGCCATGACAGGGACCCCAGTGCTACCCCCACCCTGCCAGCCACAGGGACCCTGCTGTCACCCCTGTCCTGTGCCATGACTGCGACACCGGTGTCACTCATCTGTTGCTGTGATGGGGACCTCAATATCCCCCTTGCCGTGAGGGGGACCCCAATACCACCCCTGCCCTTTGCCCTGCTGGTCACGGGGACCCCCGTGCCATTAGGGACCCTTTTTGCTGCCCTGTTCCCCTCACCTGCCCCTCTCCCCTCAGCTCTGACTCCATATCTGCTCCCACAACCTCCCCAGCTCTGACCCCCATCTGTCCCCTCCTTGTCCCTCATTGCTGCCCCCCTTTTCCCCCAGGTCTTCGGGGCAGTGCTGAACATCAACCGGGGCAACCCTGGCCAGTTTGAGGTGCTGGTGGACAAGTGGCCCGAATTCGGCGCCGTGCTGGCCCGGCCCAGCGGAGAGGTGGCCAGTGGGGACACGGGGCACTGCAGGAGGGGGGGTGACACGGCGCCCTGGCACGTGCCAGGTGTGCTCAGAGCACCCGTGGGTGCCCCCAGGTGCCGGCGAACGACGGCTACTGGAACACGCAGGCAGCGTTTTACCGGGACCTGGGGGCGTACCGGGCGCTGCTGGAGACCCCCGGCTGCCTGCGCTGGGACGCCGCCTTCACCCTCATCGGTGGCCTGGGGACACCGGAGGCCTGGGGGGGTCCTGGGGAGGGACTGGGCATGCTCTGGGAAGCACTGGGAGTGTGGGACACGGGGAAGAGCTGTTGGAGGCAGGGAGGAGCTGGGAGGCGCTGGTGGAGGGAACTGGGGGGTGCTGGGGAATGCTGGGGATGGGTGTTTGGGTGCTGGGGTGGGGGTTGGCGGGTGATACCAGTGGGAAGTGTTGGGATGGGATTTGGGGGTGCTGGGGGCACTGGGAAGCATTGCAGCTGGATTTGCGTGTCCTTGGGGACACTGGGAGTACTGGGGTAGGACTTGGGGATAATGGGGGCACTGGGAAGCATTGCAGCTGGATTTGTGTGTCCTTGGGGACACTGGGAGTACTGGGGTAGGACTTGGGGATAATGGGGGCACTGGGAAGCATTGCAGCTGGATTTGCGTGTCCTTGGGGACACTGGGAGTACTGGGGTAGGACTTGGGGATAATGGGGGCACTGGGAAGCATTGCAGCTGGATTTGTGTGTCCTTGGGGACACTGGGAGTACTGGGGTAGGACTTGGGGATGATGGGAGCAGGATTGGGGTACTGGGCACACTGGAAGCAGAGATTTGGGTGCTGGGAATAGAGGCTGGGCTTGCAGGTAGCCCCTGGGGACACTGAGGAGGACACGGGTCATATAGGGGGGCTGGGGACAGGGATGGTGGGGTACAGGAGGAGCAGGACCCCCTGACATCCCCATCCCCAGGGATACAGGACGGGCTGGCCACGGTGTCCCAGGACCTGGCAGGGAAGAAGGGTGTGGAGCTGGACATTGTCGAGTACTACTCCTACTGGCATCCCGACCCCAGCACCATGCCAGAGCCCCGGTGAGAGCCCCCCACCCTTGTCCCCGCACGGGGACACCCCGGAGCCCCCCACTGACCCCTGCCTCGCCCAGGCCGGCCCCCGGGGTGCGCCTGGGCTCCCTGAGCCCCTCGCACGTGGACCTGCTCAACGACACGTGGCCCTACGGGGGGAACGCCCGCAGCCGGCGCTTCCTGGCTGAGATTTTGGGGCGCTTCCCGCAAGTCTGCCTGCAGGACGGCAGCGGGCAGCCCGTCGCCTGGGTGCTGACGGATCATTTCGGGACGGGCACGCACAGCTACACCCTGCCCGAGCACCGGCGGCGCGGCCACATGCAGGTGGCACTGACGGTGGCGGCGCAGCGGGCGCACGCCCGCGGGTTCCCCACGTTCGGGCACACGGCGCTGGGGAACCGGCCCATGCAGCGGCTGCAGGAGATGCTGGGCCACCGGCGCCTGCCCGGGGTCTGCCGCTACATCCTGCACAATCCCGGCCTGGACAGGGACGGGCCCTGAGGCCAGCTGTCCCCTCTCGGCGCCCCCCTCAAATTAAACAGCGGTGTGTTGGAGTGTCTGATGGCTGCTGTGGGGTTTGTGTGTCCCCCCGGCACTGACCGTTACGGCGGTGACACGGCTTGGTGGCTCACGTGTCACCGCTGAGGCGCGCAGCGGGGTCCCCTGGGAGTCACCCTGTTCCAGGGCACGCACCTCGGTTATTCTCAGCTCCCCAAGGGAGGGCTGAGAGCCACAGGCAAATTTGCACTGGTGGCACCTGCAGTGTTACCCCCTGGACCAGGGTGGTGTCACCCACAGCTGGCGGTGGGACAGGCGGGCACTGGGGGGACAGACAGTGACAGGGCAGACGGTGACAGTGTCGCAGTGTGAGTCATGGTTTGGGGGCTGATGGGGACAGACAGGGAGGTGACAGTGTCCAGGGTGGTGGGGAGTGCTGGGATGGGGGTGACAATGTCCAGGGGGACAGGGAGAAACCACAGGGGTGACGGTGCCTGAGGTGATGGGGACAGTCACAGGGGTGACAATGCCAGAGCGCAGTGGGCACAACTGGGAGGTGGCATCGTCTGGGGTGACAGTCACTGACACGGGTGACAGTGCCGGGGGAACAGAGAACACCGGGATGGAGGGGACAGTGCCCTCGGGGTGACAGGAACTGCCGCGGGGGTGACAGTGCTGCTGCTGGCAAGGACAACATGGGGAGGCGACAGCACCCGGGGACAGCCGGGGGGTGCCGAGGGGGGCGGGGGACCGGGACCACCGCGGGAGCGGCAGTGGCCGAGGGTGGCAGCGGCCAGTGTCCCAGCCCGGCCCCGCCGCTTCCGCCCGGCCCTGGGCAGGGGCGGGTCCGTCCCGCTGGTTCCCGGTAGCGGCGGGTCCCGCCCGGTTCCCGGTAGCGGCGGGGCCGCGCCAGCTCCATGTCGCGCAGGGCCATGGAGCAGCCCCGGCGCATCACCGACTCCTTCCCGCGGCGGCGGCGGCGGGGCCCGGGGCGGCCCCCGGGCAGGCTCAAGGACAGGAAGGACAAGGACAAGGACAAGGACAAGGACAAGGTGCAGCTGAAGGTGCGGGACTGTCCCCGCGGCCCCTCGCAGCCCGCCCCGGACCCCGCGCTCATGGAGATGCTGCGGCGCTTCGACCTCTCCTGGCAATACGGACCCTGCAGCGGTGAGCACCCCCGGTTCCCCCGGTTCTCCCGGTTCTCCCGGTTCCCCCGGTTCTCCCGGTGGCCCCCCGGTGGCCTCGGGCTCCCCCCGGCCCCGCTGAGCCCCCGGTATCCCGCAGGGATCACCCGCCTGCAGCGCTGGGAGCGGGCACAGGAGCTGGGGCTGAGCCCCCCCGGCCCCATCCGTGACGCCCTCCTGGAGCACCGGGACAACCCCGATGTCACCTACAGGTGGGATGGGATGGGGTGGGATGGGATGGGATGGGATGGGGTGGGGTGGGATGGGATGGGGTGGGATGGGATGGGATGGGATGGGATGGGATGGGATGGGATGGGGGGCACAGGGCATCCCCCGCCCTTCCCACTGACCCCGTTGTGCCCCCGCAGCCTGTGGCACGAGTACGAGCTTTGATGCGCCGCGCCGAGGGAGCAGGGGAACCATTCCCGACACCCCCAGACCCTATTCCAGGGACACCGGGTGGATTAAAGCTGGTGTGAGCGAAGGAAGGGGTGCCGTGTGCTGTCTGCGGGCACGGGGTGGGGTGAAGCCCTTGGGGTGCAGGGGGAGGGCAGGGAGTTGCATCCCCCCTCCAAAAAACCCCAAGAAAGCCCGGTGGGGTGTCCCATCACACAGTTTAATGCCACCCAGCTGGGACCCGGGGAGAAAATGTGTTCTTGGGTGGAGAAAGGGAGGTGGGATTTTTTTCCCCCAGGAATGGGGTGAAGAAATGAAGAATGAGGGATAAAATCAGGTGAAAGTGAGCTCAGGGGGGCGAGCAGGTGGCTGTGGATGGCGGGGATGCCCTGCAGTGGGGTGGGAAGAGGGACAGTGTCCTGTGGGATTCATATGTTTAGTAGCCCAAATCAGCAGCTTTGCTGTGTGCAGAATCATAAATAACAGGATGTGTCTGTCAATTATTCAGGTTGTCGATGACTTAATTCACCAGCTCTTTCTGTTGTTTTGCAAATAAAATAAATTGTTTCTATCTGTGGTGGGTCTAGCATTGATTAAATGCTACTGCACCCACTAGAATATATTTAGGTATTTTTTGTTGATTGTTTTGGTGCTTTTTATTAGCTTTAATTCTGGGGATATGGGTATTTATATGGTGGACGTTTACAGATAGTTTTTTATATCTTGGTAGTGACGTCTTTTTATTTTTTAGCAGTTTAAATTTGTTGGTTTTGTTTTTTTTTTAATGCTGCTAATTAGTCTTTTTAATTTTTCCTAACCATCCTCACAGAGTACTGGTTACTATTTATGAATTAGTGTAGAGTTTTGGCTGCAGTGGAGCACTGGAGCCAGCAGTAACCTGGGATAAGGTGGGATGGGGTGGGATAAGGTGGGATGGGGTGGGATGGATGGGAGGCCACCCACAACTCCCATCCCACTCGCACTGCAGGCTCCCGACCCTCTGGATCGCATTATCCAGCCGGATCTGGTCCTGCTGTGCAAGCTGCAGTGTCTTGGCTATCTACAGGGACAGAATTCCTCTGCTGGGCACAGGATGGAGGTTTTTAGGTGGACCCCCAAAAAATAAGCATCCTACACCCAGCCAACCCAGGGTTGTGCCCTCCTGGTGGGAAGAAGGAGGGAGACTCCCATGCTCCTTCCTTGGCAGAGGGTCAGTCCCAGCCTGGTGGGTGTCCCAGGAATGGGGGAAGTGCCTGGGATGGCTCCAGCTGCAGGAACAGCCCTAGGAGATGGAGATGGACAGCAGTAGCCTCAGGGGCAGTTTCCAGCCAGGAACCTCCTTGCCTGGGGGGTGAGTTTAGGTGGGATTTTGGGAAGAAATTCCTCCCTGTGAGGGTGCTGAGGCCATGGCATAGATTGCCTAGGGAAGCTGTGCCTGCCCCAGCCTTGGAAGTGTCCAGGGCCTGTTTTGATGGGGATTGAAGCAGCCTGGGCTATTGGAAGGTGTGCTGTGGGTCAGGGGTGTCAACATGAAGGGACACCATGGTGGGAGGGCCTGACACCATCTTACAGGGTGGCAGCAGGGAGCACCTGGCTTCCCCTTCCACCATGGCCACAGCGAGCTGCGGGCTCTCTGTGTGCTTCAGTCCTGCGCTGCCGGGCCTCGGGAGGGCCCCGGTCCCGCTTCCAGCACCAATTCCTGCCCGGATTCCAGCCCGGGCCTCGGGACGGCCCCGGTCCCGCTTCCAGCCCCGATTCCAGCCCCGATTCCAGAGCCCGGGCCTAGGGACGGCCCCGGTCCCGCTTCCAGCACCAATTCCAGCCCCGATTCCAGCCCGGGCCTCGGGACGGCCCCGGTCCCGCTTCCAGCACCAATTCCAGCCCCGATTCCAGCCCGGGCCTAGGCCGCGACGGTTGCCATGGCAACCCGGAAGTTGTTCTTCTCGCGCAAAGGCCGCCGGGAGTTGCAGTTCCCCCGTGCCGCACAAAATGGCGCCGCTGGGTCCCCGTGCCCGCCCGGTGTCCCCAGAGCGTTCACTCCGGTCCCCACTGACGGCAGCCCACCCTCCAGGTGCTCAGGGCCACAAAGCCACCAGTGGCTGCCATTTCCACACTTTATTGCCAGTGCAGGAGCGGTGTCGGTGTTTGTGTGCGTAGGGCTGGGACAGAGGCACGGCCCAGCCCCAGGGTGCGGGCGGGGCGTGGGCGGGGAGTGCCGGCTCACTGGCCACGCCCCCGGCACAGGCCACGCCCCTCCGTTGTTGCCATGGCAGTGAGGAGGCGCTGACCCATGCCCCCCAAATTAAGGCGTGGGTTCGTCCGTGTGGGCGTGGCCAGGTGCATGGGTGTGGTCCTGGGTGTGGCCATCACTATGGGTGTGGTCACAGAACGGGGCGGGGCCACCATCCAGGCTGGCCTGGCGCACCACGCGGCGCGGGCGGGACGAGGGTCGTGACCTCGGGGAGGGACCCTCTGCTTCCTCCGCGGCCTCAAACACCTGGCGGGGGACAGCGGCGTCATCCCATGCTGCTGTCACCCCACAGCCGGACCCCCATCCCGCCCCGAGCCCTGCTCACCTCCCCGGCCAGGGGCTCCCCCGGCAGCTCGAGGGGCTCGGGGGTCTCCAGCAGGCTGATGCTCCGCATGACGGAGCACAGGGAGATGCGGGGGCGCCGGGAGGCCCCCAGCAGCCCCCCGCCAGCTGCCTCCTCCTCGGAGGGCTGCGGGGACGCCAGCGGGGAGGACAGCGGGGACGGGCCGCTCGTGTCCCTGGCGGTGTCCCCCTCGGGGTGCGGCGCCTGCTCGGCCGCCCGCGGCTCCCACAGGCTGCTGTGCCGGCTGCCACAGAGCTGTCAATCAGCGCCAGGCCCCGCCCCCTGCGGGGAGCCACACCCCCTCGGCAGGGTGGGGCTCCCGTGGGCTTCTCCCACACAAAATTCCCCACGCCTTTCCAGGTAGGGCGCGGCCACAGAAGCCACACCCACCCACCCACACGAAGGGGTGTGGTCACAAGAGGCCCCACCCTCTTACCCATAGGGGTGTGGTTATGCCAGACTCCACCCAGCTGTCCCCACCCAGCTGTCCCCACCCAGCTGTCC